>NW_010136632.1:22403-61397 GCF_000699245.1 Pterocles gutturalis | reverse complement strand
GCCCCCCCTGCCATACCCGCTGCCAGGACATTTTTTGGCTGCCTTGTCTGCTAACAAATGACCCACAGCACATGTGCAGGAACAGGCCCAAAATAATGCTGGTGGCACGGCTCCAGGCAATGGGTCCCGGCCTGGAATAGCCCCCCGGCAGCTGGCGGGCGGCAGCGGCCATCTCCTCCGCTTACAGCTCAGGGGAGACCCAGCATGACTTTGGGGAGAAGGTCTCCTCGGGCAGGATCCATTTCACCTAAGATTAGACCCCTATAGTCCACAGCTGAGAGAGTTGGCCGGGGTCCCTGTTAGAGGAGAAGAGGCGCTTCCAGGGGGTGTTTCATCTCACCCCAGGTTGGGTGAAGGTCAGATGAAGCCGCCTGGAAACACCAGTTGTTTTCACTGACTAAAAAAAGGGTTCTCAGCTGCCAGCTCTGGGATAGGAAACACCACCCTTGAGGTTTGGTTCCTTTGCTTAAACACACGTCTGATATCTGCTTGGTCTGCAGCTGCTGGCCCCCAAAAGTCTTTCTTGTAGGTCCCCCCCAGGTCCAAGATGATCCCTTGCTGGGCACCACAGCCCCTTTGGAGCTTGACATTGGTGGCCCAGAGATGTTCTTGCAGGGCAAGTCTTGCTCAGCCTCCTCCTGCACTGGGCTTACAAAGGAGGGAGGTTGTGTCCACTGGCTGGCTGCAGATGGGCACATCAAGGGACACCACATTCACAGGAAAATTACAGAATTGCCCACAATGGTTTCGTACTGGCAGTATATACATTATCTTTTTTTTTTCTTTTTTCCTTTTATCATACAGATAAATTTGGGAAGGTTTAGGCTTTATTTGTCTGCTTCTAATTAATAAGGTAAAAGGCACAGCTCTGACATCCAAGTGATTTCTATGCCGATTCCCAAACTCTTCTTTCAAGAGATGGGACTACAAAGCCTTCTCATCCACACAGTTTTAAGAAAAAAATCCACGGACTAAAAGAAGAATATTCTACAGCTTCCTCATCTGAAGTCCACTGAACTGTTCTGCTGAAGCTTTCTTAATATCTCAACTGGAGCCAAATAACAGAGCATGTGAAATGTTATCCGGAACAATTAGGATCTGGCAAAGCTTAAGGAACTAAAACCAGTGTCCTATAAAGGAAATGGCTAGACGTATTTATCTGAAGCAGGAATAACTTGCGACTTCATAAGCAGAAATACCCTGCCACTTCATACTAATAACAATCATGATCCTGTTGGTTTAACCAGGTGCCACACAGGATTATGATCTCGTTTGCGACGTGTAATCAATAAAGAAAGAAGAACAGGAAGCCTCCAATGATTAGAAACAACTCAGATCCCAGCAAACCATGCTTTTATTCATACTCCAAAATCTTTTCACTGCCAGCTAGCCCCCTGCCCCACACCACATGTAACAAGGTGCAGCGATGGCAGAAAGCCCCAGTGCCATCAACCCACTGGGCTTCCGTGAGCCGACAGGCTCCGTGCTAAATCACCGCCCTTGCTCTCTCTGCTGGTGAAGAGCACAGTCACGCTCCTACGTAACTGCTCATTAGTCAGCTTTTCATCACTCCTGAAGTATTCTCATAACTGTGTTTCTAAGAATCAGGACTGCCGTCAGGACATAGCTTTCAGGCTGCAACAAGAGAATATTCAGCTCAGCCTCTGCGGCGGCTGATGCCGTTTCCATTTCAGGCATGGTTACACACCCCTGCCCGCGCTTTTTTGTTTTGTTCAGAAAACAGCCCTGGTTCTGGGAAGCCGTGTAAAACCTCAAAAAAAAAAAAAAAAAGTGCCCTATTCCATTTTTATATCCAGTACCTTTTTTCTTTTTCTTTTTTTAGGAAATAAACCTAGTGCTTAATCCTGGGGAAGGCCACACAGATGGCCTTCGAGTTTTTATGCCTCTGAAGGCATCTGTGGTTTTTGCTGTGACAAGTTGACTATGAGTTAAAAAAAAAGTTTCCCTTTAAAAAGCTCTGACTTCTGGTGTTCTGACACAAATCAAGTAAATGGTTTATTCACACCACTTCTGAGTGACTGAATGGTGACTGGTTCAGGGCCTGGAGATGGGATGTGGAAGAGAAAGGCGACTTTTAAAGGAATTTGCTGTTTGGGACTATTTTGCTGACATAATAAAGAAAAGCTTAACTCTTTTCCTCTTTCATTTTTAAAGGTCATTCATTTCCTTCTTGTATTTTACTGGGAAAAATAGGAGGAAACACACATTCTCACACCTTTTGTGTTGGGAAAACTCACTAGCAATCCTAACAAAAATTGTTTTTCTCACAAACATTGTTAGACATTTTAAAATGAAACAGGAATTCAACTGGAAAAAAACCCCAAAGCTTGTAATACCAAAATATCCTGTCCTATTGCTAGTTTTCCCTCCCTTTCCATCTGTTGCAATGTCACCAGTTCACTGGCTGTCCAGCAGTCAAAGCATCTTCCTGGATTTCTAACACAACAGAGAAAAGGCAGGCAAAAATTTTTCAGAGGGAGAATATTTCAAGTCACCCTTATGCACATGATGAAAAAGCAAAAACAAATCAGAAAATCCTTTAACCCACAAGATTGTTTTGTTTGTATTTTTAGTTTAGCCTTGAGGTTCATGGCCAAGATAGAAAACCAGACAAATCTTTTGCTGGCTCTGCTACAGACTCCCTGTTTAACTGTGGGAAGATTAATAAGCCTCTCTGCTTTTTCCATGTTCTCATATGTACTATATACTTACATATTATCAGACAGAGAGAAACACAGAGCCTATAAATTACTCCAAAGTCTTAAATCCCAGTCTCTACTCAAGTGTCTAAAATAACTGAATATTGTTTTCATGAAATGGCTACTATTAAAATAGCTGCAGGAAAAGGAAAGGGAGGTGGCAGGTCTCCACAGAGGTGAATACCCCAGCCCCTGGGCAGGGACACGGTGCTGTGCTCGCTTTGTCACTCTTGTCCAGCAGATTTTGAAGTGTCTGCCAAACAGCACAGTCTTCACAGCAAGGTGAGACAGTAGAGAACACCACCTGGCTATCCTGGGGTCTCTTACTGGTTTCTAATCCTGCTTGGTGTAACTCCCTGTGTGGTTCTCTGGTAGAAGTAAATGGGGTTCGTTATTCTCTAGGGGACCAGTTTTATTTTCTCCACTAAGCTCCCAGTTTTTATCTTTCTTTTCTTATCATATGGCCGAGTCAAACACCATGATTTTCTTTCACAAAGCTGGTAAATCTGCAGGTCAGGTGGGAAAAAGGAAAAAAAAAAAAAAAAGGAAAAAGGAAGAAAAAAAAACAGCAACAGAAATGGATCAAATAAGCTGTGGTAAATGCAGATATTACAGATTTCATCCACAGTAATTACTGTATGAGCCACTGCAGGTCATTACCTTGAAGGGGAAGGCAGTCAATCTGGTAATTACGGCATTAAAAGGAAACAGGTCAGCTCATCACTACTCTGCAAAACAGCCGTCATCCACAGACTTGCAAATACGGGAAAACTGGAGCTGGTAAATCTATAAAGTGTTACACAGTTGGGAATAGCCTCGCTGGTTGCCAGCCCCAGCTGCAAGCACTCCACTGGGCACAGCCAGGGAGCATGGGGCACAGCCATACCAACACCCCCACCCCATCCAGCCTCCTTGGGCTGTTGCCAGCTTGGAAATGGGAGGAAGTGACAGTATCTCACAGTGACCCCCACTCCCTATTTTTTCGAGACAGGTTTGAGACAGCCTCCTATATCATTGCTTAAGGAAATTTTTATTTCTTCTAGCTTTTTGCTGCTACATTGCCTAAAGTACTCATGCAGGAGGGGAGAAATGGGGGGGCTTTTTGCCTTTCTCAGCCCCAGGGACTTTTGAACCCCCATTTCCCATTTCTCCAGCAAACATGAAGCAAGGCAGTGCCAAAGTCATGCTTTACCTTCCCGGCTGAAGTTGGAAAGAAGTAGGATTCCTGGAAGGAGAAACAGAGATTTTGTAAACACTAATAAAAGACATCTCCTTGGGAGCTGGAGATGTGGGGGCTTGTTGTCTCCCCTGCAACTCCCAAACAATACAACATTGTTTGTTTAGTTCAGCCAATGTTTGTTAAATGAAAAACTCATTAACAGCCTAGAGAGCAGAGACAGACGGGCAGAGACTAAGCTGTTACATTAAAGGCACCTGACTGGGTATTGCAAAATCCACTCCAGCACCTGCAGACCAGGGGACCCCTGAACCTCCCAGTGATTTTGGCCCTTCCTCCCTTTGCTCCCTCAGTACAGAGACGATTTGCAAAGTGAAACAGCTGGTGGTGAGTACCCACTGCCCACAGGTACACATCTGGGGGAAGTTATTTCTACTTCTACTGGGTCCTCTGGACCCAAGTGTCTGGTTTGTTCCACGGCAGCTCTGTGATGGGAACCGGTGTACGGCAAATGGAGCTGATCAGGAGGTTTGCTACCAAAATGCTCCCTTGAGCTGAACTAAACCGCTGATGAAGACAGCCCCAGATTTCTTTTTTGTTCTTCATGAAAACAATGTTCCACGTTACTCCGTGTAGAATTAGGTGTTCTTTGTAGGCAAGGCATTGCAACTATAATTAGCCAGCAGTTCTGGACACAAAAAATTCCTTTCAGGGACTGTACATAAGATTAAATATGTAAGCTATTAAAGGTCAAGACACAGGAGGGCATAAGCAGCAAAACAAATCATAGTAGCCTGCAGATTTGATTGCATAAGGTGGGAGGGAAAGCACTGGGTAGCTGTGATTCTCAGCATTCCAGGTAAAGAAATTGTTATTTTTGTTCACACTAAGAACTTGTTAACATACCCGGACATTATCAAACTGAACAATAAGCTCTATAAGCTTCTCTGATGTGAAATTAGTGGCCTTAAATTATTATTACCAACAAAATAATCTGAGAAATTTGTGATCATTAGCACAAATTCCTTGGATGAACTTAAAAAGCACAGAGAACTGAGCAGAAAAGTAAGAAAAGTGCCCAGTAAACACCCCAGGAATTTTGTAATTTTGTTTTGTTTGCTTTTATGTTCATTTGAAAAACCATGGCGCTCATCTCCTCGAAGAACCATTAAACAAATTGGTTGTTTCAGCTCTACAGCCCTAATCTTTCCAGGGAAGTGAGAGGCTCTGTGTATAAATCAGGCACATGCCTGCTTGCATTCTGTCCTGTCTCTCCCATTCTCGGTGGTGCTCTCCAAGTCGATCAGGCTTGAACAGTGGTGTCACATCCTATTCCTTTACCTCCTCTCCCAAACATCAGCATCACCAAGCTTCTAATGATCTGCCTGGTGTTTTGACAGATTAGATTGACTGTACGACTCTCCCAGCAGGCGCAGGAAGCAACCTTTCAGTGACATAAATGGCATGGAAACATTGCCTTTGGCAGAAAATGGCTACATCACATTCAGAGAGCATTAATAAGCTCAAGGAAAGATTGGTTTGCATTTTTTTACCAAAGAAACAACAAAATGATGGTTTTCATTCATCATCCTGATTTAACTGGGTGACTGAAACTCCCACATTAAGATTCCACAAGGACCACAATGCTTCCCATGGCTTTAACGGCTCCAAACCTCTAGATTTGATACCATGATTCTTAGGTACTTGATAATAAAAACAACAAACCACGGTGGCTGTTAATGCAGCAGGGGCTGGTGTTAATGCCTTTTTGGGTCTGGTGATTGCTTCAAACTCTGAGGTTCCTGAGCACCTCACTGAAAAAGAGCGTAACATAACATCGGATGGTCTATTTAGGGATTATTCCACTGAAATTTGCTGGTTGTTGTGTTGATGCCATTTGTTGCCTAGTTACCCTTAGAAATCTCTTACATTTGACTTCCTAGGCAAATCTTAGTATCTACTAATCTTACCATTAAGGGTGGGATCTGGAGGAGCATTCAAGAATGTCTGAAATCTTCCTCTGATATCAATAAGGCTTTTACTGTTCACTGTGAAGACAACACATTCAAAAGTGGCTTTTGAAAAAGTATATATTGCAAATAAAAATTTCCATTGACTTCAGGAATCTCTCCTGAGTAAATAGTGGAAATGGTTTTGTTGTCATAAGGCCAGTGGACAGATCCTATGGAGGGTGCCAGGAAGCAGGATGAGAAAGCACTGAGGATGTTCTGTTCTTTCAGTTACAAAATCCTCACTAAGTCACTCATTCAGTGTTGAGTTTTGGGTCAGCCAAGTATGGTATACTTCACACCAGCCAAAAGCAGATGACAAGGAAATATGAAAATATTTGCTTGTTGAGTATTCTCCTTGTTTCCAGCAACTTGTAGCTCAAGGACTTCTCAAGGTCTAAGTGGCATCTCTAATAACCTGCAATAGATTTCTCCTCCATGAGTCTAACCAGTGTCTCCTTGACCCCGTGTAAATTTTTAGCATCCATAACATCCTGGTATGAACAACACTTAGTCCCTAAACATCTATGACTAATCAATCCTTTAAGCAGCTTCATTGACTTCTGAACTCCCCCAGCGGCACTTAATTTGACTATTAATTTAATTTACCATCATCATCTTTCACGGCTAGTATTTTCACTCGAAGCAGTGTGCCCTACAGATGGTTCTCTAGAAACACAGGCACACGATTTCCCTTGAATTCATTAGGTTCAATGTGTGACATTAAACACCAGTAATATGCAGAAGGCTGTAAAGAAAGATCAGTGGTATGGTGAGGGCTGAAAAAAATGGATCAGAAGGGTTTCAAGAGGAATTGAGTAAGCAATGGGTACAATACTGGAAGCAAGTGAGTAACTTTATTCAGCAACTCTTGTTGCTGTTGAGATGAAAAGCAAGAATATAAATAAAACCTCACAGTAAACCCCATCTCTCTTCTTGGCTTACAGAGGTTTAAACTGTCACAAATGTGTGATCACATCGATCTGTAAGAAATATGGTTGATGCACACACACACAAAGATTCAAGAATCCTTGGTGACATCAGTGACAGATTTTTAAGTGAAATACCAGTGTGTTCTTGTACTCTGTATTAAAGCCTAATGACCACAGGGATTGCTCATTTACAGTCTCCTTTCATTAGCTAATGCCTTAGTGCCCCATGAACAGTGCTGGATTTTCATGACCTTAAATTACAGGCTGACTTGTGTATTCTGTTGTAGCAAGCTCAGCTTCTTTGTATCTTTGTATAACATCTGGGCAAAGATTAGCAGATATATCAGTTTCAATTAATATATTTTTCTAGACCCAATGCACATTGTCACTGACAGAATTAGGCCTTAAATGCTCCGTGGGAATTAGCTTTCCTAAAAATTTAGCAACCAAACAGACCTGAGCTATGACCCACAGGTCATCTGTGAAATACCCAGCTTGGTGAAATCAGTATTTTAACTGGGACCCAAATAATGAAGCTTATAGTGTTGTTAATTAGTGCTAATCCACATAACAAGCAGAAGGTTATACAAAACAAGAAGCAGCTTCTAAAGCAATAGAGATAACCTATTATGAGTTCTAATCACTAAAGAAAACATCTTTTGTAAGGTTTTAAATATAACTCCCTTGCTTTTCAAATCTTCTGATGAGCTAGCTATTACTGATGTCAAAAGGTGATGCCTGTCAGCCAAGAACTACATTAGAGTCCATAATTGAATTTCAAGAGTTGTCAAGAGCAGGCTAATAAAATAGCTACTACTAGAAGTGATGTATGCAAAAAAGAAAGTAAGTTCTGCTCTGGCAGGATGCAAAGTATGTTGTGTGGTTTCCCTATGTCATTTCAAATAATATGTTCAATTTTTCTGGGCTACATTTTGCTGACATTCATCTCTTGTATAATAATGATTCATTATATATAATTTATTCAAGGACTGTAACTCACCTCTAAGTGCCTATAAATATTACTGGAGCTAGACATTTGCATTGTAAAACACATGTGTAACACTGGGATTTATGAAGGATCCTTTTATGTTAGGACCCTGACAGGAAAGAGAGATTTTTTTCTTAAGTAAAACATTGACCTTAAAATCATCTTAAAAATCTAGCACAGGAAACAATTAACAGTTCTTCCTTCCCTGTTGTTTAGGTAATTTGACAATTTTAGGGAGGGCTAGGGGGTAAAGTATTCCTTGGCCATTCAGAATGGATACAGCTATACTGGTGTTACATCAGTATTACTGGGAATGTTCCCATGGTTATGATGGTAATATATAATACCTAACCTCCCACTGCTCTGCAAAGCATGAGCTATTTCTGAGTGGAGCTCTTTAAGAGGTGGTGGAAGGCAGACAGATGACACTGGTATGAAGAACGGTGAAAGACAAACCTAGTCCCAGCCGGAACAAAGGCTGCACATTGTGTCACTGCACCAAGTGGTGTTAATGAGAGGGTGTAGGATGCTGGCATCCTTTATGGCCCCTGTTAAGTTGCTATCTGGATATATAGCAATTCTTCTAAAATGGGAGAAATACAATGAAATATGACAACATTCATCTAGAGCGCACCAAGTCATGAGAAGCTGGTGATATCTTGACCTGTCTTGCTGCCACCCTCACCAGACAGAGTTGTTCAGACTAGAAAAGAGACTGAAAGGAATATTCTTTGTTCTCCTTCTGTGGTGGTGAGAATTAGAGGCAATGAGCTTAAGCTGGAGGAAGGAACAATTATGTCAAACAGGAGAAAAAGGTTTATAATAGGATAGCAAAGTATTGTAATAGCACCACCCACGGAGGCTATGACACCCCCAGAGATGCTCTCCAGCCAGACAAACCTTTAAGGACAGGTTAGAAACACGCCTGTGAGGGATAACATGGGCATAATTACTGTCACTGCAAGAATAATTCAGTGCCCATGCTCAGCCTGTGCTCAGCCTCCATGTCCTGCTCTGGCATTTGTCTGCTCTTCCAGTTGCAACCTCACACCAGTAACACCTTGTCCTGGCCTGTAAGATCTGGCACCAGCAGGGCACAGGGCAGGTGTTCCTGCTTAAGGCAGGATGGTGGACAAACTGGTCTTCCCAGGCCTCTGCCAGCTCTGTTCTTCTATGATGTTTCTGATTTACTTCAAGAAATCTTAAGTCCTTTTCCTCTGTTGATCCCCCACTAAGGGTGAAGATCTGCACTCAGTCTATTGATCATGAAATCCATGGCCCTTAGTATGGTAGTTTTAGCAGTGGTCAGCCTATGTGATGGGCTGGAAGCCAAAAATACAGAAATGCAAGCAGTCTCCCTAGACAGTGCTGAATAAAGTGGAGATCAAGATTCCTCAGCTCTCAGTTACATATACAGTGGCTGTTCATGACAGTAGGTAGTGCAACAGGAAGGCTGTCCTGAATTCATTTCTCCTGCCTGCTATTCCCTGCCTGCTCTCTGGCAAGTCATTTATTTTCTCCTTGGTGCTTCCGCTCCCCTTTTGCAGGATGGGATAAAAAAGTTTCCTAATTGCAGCGGGACAGTGTGAGAAGAGACAGGATCAGGTCCCACCTTTGCTCATATATAGTTTTACCTTTGGCTGCTCTCAAAGGATATATGAACAAAGCTATATTCTTGGTTTCATATTTATTTACACAGGGTTTTAGCTGAGCATGCACTTTAACACCATGTAACGCTCCTCATGTCCTAATGGAATCCATTCTTTAACTCTGATTTGCTGCTAGTGTACAACCTAAAGAACAACAATAACACCTGCAGGTTAGCAAAATGTTTTATTATACTGAAACATACTGTAGATAGATGAGAGCAAATGGTTATGTTTTATCTGTCCCATCAAAACAAAATACCTTTATAAAATTTTCCATTGGATTAAAAAGGAAATACTAATAGAGATAATTTCATTATTAAAAATATATATATATAATGGTTCTATTTATTTTGTTCTATATTAGAAAGGCAAATTTGGGGATAGTGATATGGCTTAAATATATTAACACTTTCCTCCTGGGGAGCTTGTCTTCACATCTGGGTAGAACACAGGCAGAATGAGTTCAGGAATCTCATTCTACATGACAGCAGGTATAAACCCACACTAGATGTAAACTGAACATGTTCAGTCAGAGTGCCTGAAACGGAGAAGAATGGGGACAGCCTGGGATCCCTGTTCTACTGTGTTTTTATTTTCCTGCATATTAAAATTTCTCTAGCATATTTTCTTCCTGTTTTTACCTCTGGATAATCCCAAGTTTGTCCTCCCATGTTTTAACTATTGCCATAGTATGAACAGATCACTGTTTTATCAAAAAACTCTTGTTAGTTTAGTGGCATTAATCACCACGGCTTCTTGTCTTAAGTTTTGGGAGAGGGGAAGGAGAAAGAGGGAGTGACTCCAGAGAGCAATTCAGAGTTCCTCCATTAGGACACCTGCACTGAATCACCTCCTGGAGAAATCTCTTTCTCTCTACTAAGTACAGTGGAAGCCCACAAAGACTTGGTTGGAAAAAATTAGCCCTTGTGCATCTTGAGTAGGTTCACAAGAGTCCTACAGCATCCAAAACTCCTACACACTGCAACCTCAGCCTGTGTCTGGAGCTGCACTCTTAGATGCAGATGACTGCAGACTTCAGTCATCTGCTATTCTCCCCAGTGGGTAGAGATGCATAGAGTCTAGTCTTTGCAGTCCTACAAGCTGTCCTACAAGCTGGCATTTGCAGAACAACAAAGCCAGCAGATTGTCAGGCTTAGCTGGGATTTCAGTATTTCTCTGAACTACAGAGGAACAGTTACCTATACTTAACAGTTTCCAGTTATAAATTACTGAAATACCAGCCAGGGAGGAAAGGGCTGCTACAAAAACGCACAGGATAAAAGGAAAATTGCCTTTCCAGTGAGCTGACATACATGGTCTAAAATGACAGGAACATCATCCTGTCCTGCCTCAGACCATTTGTTGGACACTATTCACAATTGCCGTATGTACAACATGTTTACTATTTTCAGTTATGACTACACTGGCCAGAACTGTACTATGTTGATACAAAAATAGTAGTAGACAATCTGTAGTTCTATGTCCTCCACATTCCCTGTAAAACCCTGAAAATCTAAGGCAACATTATACCACAACTGCAATGCTTTGAAAACATCATGTCGAGCCTGTTCTAGTCAAACTTGCTGCTCTCTAGATGATGCTATAGAAATGAGCACTGTGACTGTAAAGAGATCTGTTCAATTCATGCTACTGCCACTTGAGTTCACTGGGAGTTTTGGTCCAAAAAGGCATAATTACATTTAAAAAATACGTATGCTCAAAAAAGACTGGTATCTTGGTTGCTGAGAGATTCATTTTCCTGGATATATTGGAGAATGTCCACTTCATTCATTGTCTGAATCCTGTTTTCCTTTGGCTTTGCCAATGGAGATGAATTAGTGTTCCTGGGGGCAACTGCTGGCTTCTGAGGCAACGGTGGTTTTGATGGTACCTTAGGTTTTGGTTTGGAGGTTACTTTCAAGAGTTTCTCTAAATCATCCTCAACTCTGGAATGAGAAGAAAACATCAGTAACACTTTTGGAATTTCTGAACTTTTTTTTTTTTTTTTTTTGGTAAGAAAATGCATGCTTGTAAAACAAAACTTTCTGCGGGAAAGGACCAATTTTGATAAATTTATCTTTTAGGAAGAATTTTCCATAAAAGTTTCAATGTTACCAAAATAAGAACTGTCTTTTTATAATGTGATTTTTCAGTTCACTATGCAAGCTAATTAATTTTACAGAATGTTTTCAAATGTCTAAATTAAAACCAATTTGAAATTATCAAAATAAAAAGAGCTTGATTTTAATTTGGGAAAAAAAATGCTTTTGATTTGTGACAGGGTGGTTTCCTTCCTCAAGAGCTCAGAAGGTTTCCTGGGATAGTAAAATATTTCACATTCAGCTTTGAAAATATTTCACATTCAGCTTTGCTTCCTCTTCATCCTCATCCCACAAGACTGAGATTAAGCATCCCCTACGCTCAATCATGAGAAACTGGAAACCCCAATGGCTTTAAAAATATTATATTCACATTAGCTTCCAAGAAACTGAAGGAGTTTTACAGCTTTTTTGATGACTATTTCACAAGGAAATAGTCCTATTTCCTAGTGAAATATCCCAAAACACCTGAAACAGTTAAGTATGTTTTCTACCTTGATTGTCTGACCTTACCAAAAGACACAGCATGCTCTGTGTGCCCAACTTTGTTCCCACTGAAGCTGGAACAACTGATGGACAGAGCAGGGACATTGTCTCAGGGCTCTGCACCTTGAACTCTACCTTGCGGACTCTGCACTCCAGAGGGCAGCTCCTGCTGTTACCTTAAATTTCATGCCTCAAGTAATGCTGGAGATTATATTCCCTTTTATTTAGATAATAAGATTTCTGATGTCTCTTAGTTTCCGTGATTCCCTGTGGGTGTCATATCTCATCTAACTTACAAAACACCTTGTCAGTGTATTCCTTCCTCCTGAATTCCTCATCTGCATAGAAGAAATTAATTTAGTTTAAGCCCAGGCATTTTTGTTTGCTGCAAACTCTGATATCCAAGAGATATCACACCTGTGATCACATTGCCAAGACACATTCTTGTTCTCTCTGCTGTGTAACAAAAACATGTTAGGGCTGGTGTTTCTGAAGGCTAGCTTTCATTAGCTGATCTGATGCCTCTCTTCTTGGCATAAACAAATACTGAATGAATCAGTGCCCATGTCATAAAGTTTTGATCATAAATAACAGAAACCATAAGAACCAGATGAACAATACATACATATTGTTGTAGTTTTTACTCTGGCTCATAGCCAAAATACAACAAACACTCGCTCACCCTCCTCGCTCCTGGGAATGGAGGACAGAATTAAAGTGGTAAAGGGAAAAGAGACTCGTGGGTTGAGATAAGAACAATTCAATAACTAAACTACAACAAAATTGAAAATAATAGTAATGATAGTAATAATAGTAATATATACAAATTTACAAATTTACAACTGACATAATCTACCTGGACTTGTGCAAAGCCTTTGACACAGTCCCACATGACATCCTTGTCTCTGAGTTGGAGGGACATGGATTTGACAGAAGGACCACTCGCTGGATAGGGTCCAGCACTCAAACATCAGTATGTTATCAGCCTTCTCAGCACAAATTCAAAACACAGCGTCTTACTAGCTACTATGAAGAAAGCGAATTCTGTTCCAGCCAAAGCAAGGACACATATACATACAGGTCATATGGAGCATGATTTTGAGCTAGGTGTAACTGCCCAGAAAGGGCAGCAGTAAATACAGTTCATTAACTTGATCAGATGGTATAGATTCCACACCTGTCTGCTTCTGTGTGGCTCTATATTATCATAGAATGGTTTGGGTTGGAAGGGACCTTAAAGATCATCGAGTTGCAACCCCCCTGCCATGGGCAGGGACACCTCCCACTAGCCCAAAGCCTCATCCAGCCTGGCCTTGAACACCTCCAGGGATGGGGCATCCACAGCTTCCCTGGGCAACCTGGGCCACTGCCTCACCACCCTCATAGTAAAGAATTTCTTCCTTATGTTTAATCTAAATCTACCCTATTAATTTCTGTGCTAACCATAGCAACAAAACCACCCAGCACAGTCATAAAATACCCCCAAAAGATGCAGTTCAGTAGGTTATGGGGTTTTTTTTGGAGGTGTGGGGTGGTTTTTTTCTAGTAGTGTGCTTTTAGGCCAAATATTCTGCAGGAGATGACTTTCACAGTCTGGAAGCTGATCATGTAAATCTCCTTTTTTTGTCCTGTTTTTTTAAAAAACCTTAGTTAGACAGAAGTTTTTTACAGAGAAGGCAGTAGATAATATGTGGTCTTTGTCTCAAAACCTGCTTTTCAGTGCTGCAGTGCCAGGCGAACTGTTTGATCCACTGCCGTTTGATCATGTGAGACACAACTGTCTTTGGAAAACCAACGAGGTAAAATGCAAAAAGCCTCAGGCAGAGATAGAAACAAGGACTTCTATGTCTTGAGAAGCAAATGAATTGTTACAGTGCATAACTACCACCATATTTAACTCCAGGCCAGGACGAGGAAGAAAAAAATCAAACAACTATTCTGAAATAACAAGGAGATTAAAGGAAGAACCTTCCCATTCCCCCATCTTTTTATAGACAATCAGGCACAGAATCCATGTAATTAATCATTCTCTAATTAGTCTCTTTCTTTTTCTGTAATGGAAAAGCAGCACCACATCATTTAAAATTCCTGCCATACTGTTGTGCTGATTCACAGGCTTTGTTGGTGGAAATTCTCTTTGTTTCCAGACACAGAAAGCAATCAAAACCCTTAGTGAAGAAAGGCTGTCACAAAGCCCTGTGATGTGAATGATAGCATGTGGACTTCAAGAGAGTAGACGAGTTCTGACTTGGAGACAGATGCAGCTGCCACCAGAACATCAATATTTTAGATGCCACTTCTCTGAGCTCTGTCCTGTCTATCTGGACAAGATCTTTGGGACAGGAATGGCTATGTGCGTGTACAGAATCTAGCATGATGGGGACAGTGACCTCTGCTTGCTGGGAACGCTCTAATGAGGAGAATCAGTAATGAAAGCAAGAGACAAAGACTCCCATAATTTGCTAAACTATCCAAAAGGATCATGCTTGAAGCTAGCTTATGCAACTCACAGCAGTTCTTGCAGAACAGACTTTCTTATTATCAGTGTCTTTATTTTGTCTGGTGTTAATTCCAAGTATGGGAGACACCTTAGCAAAGCCTTGGGGAGAGGTGTAATATCACATATATGACTTGGGAAAAGACTTGTTCCCAAAAATAGGCAGGAGCCTTTGAAGTGTCTGTTGACCATCACTTCTGCTATGGTCATCAGAGACAGTGTGATGTCTAACAAGGTCCGTGGAAATTATACAGGCTGGAGTTAACCACAGGAGTCCAAAGCACAGTGGGCTGCGCCACAGGTTATCTCCCTTCCAGCTCCTGCTTTCCCCTGCAATCCACTACAGGTAAGTTCACATTGGTACTTTAACCAGTGCCAGGAAATATGCCTGGACGCTGGAACGTGACAGTCTGTACTGCTGAAATGTTAGAACCACTGGCACAACTTCGGTCTGGGACAGATTAGCCCTCTTCCAAAAAACTCCCAGGCACAGCTCGGAGCTGGCGCAGGACAAGGACCATTCCCAGCAGGCACCTGCGTACGGTCACCATGTTCTGGAGCTGGAGAGAGCCCACCAGCATGGATGCAGCCCAGCAGTGCTGTCTGGTCAAAGGCCAGGGAACAGGGTCATTAGTACAGGTAAGTCCTACATGCATATGCCCACAAGAAGAGTTCTGAGGAAAACAGCCTACGGGTTAGATCACTCATCCAGGAAATGAGACAATTCGATTTTTACAATTTGAACCAGGGAGGTGGTTCAATTTTTTCCCACCCTGAAGAAGTTCAAACCTCTGTCTCCTGCTTTTCTAGAAAGTTCCCTATCATCAGGCAAAGGCACTGTTGGGGCAAGGGAGAGCAGGCAGCTCCTACCCCAACCCAGCTGAAGACGGCTGTCAAAAATGCAAGTAATCTGGGGCAACGTGGTTGAAATCTGGTGACTCTCATGCCTAGCAAAAGCATCTCTGGCTACACTAAGAGAGACTAGGACTCTAGGTCACCCCTCCGCATTGTTTTATGTTAACACGTACATGTTTCTTGGGGCAGGGCAAGAATTAATGTTCCCTGTCTGGCAAAAGCCTTTCTATTCTGTTGGCCAAGTTTACTTTGTAGCTCTTCCACTGTTTGTACATAGCATCGCTATACACCACAGGAAAAATTAAATTAACAAAATAAATGCTTGAAAACCATCACAGAAAGTGCTCTCTTGGGCAGCAAAGAAAACCCGACAAAAGCTGGCAGAAAAAGAATTTATTTGTTTAATGAAAGCTACTGCAGCCAAATCAAAGCTCTTTCCCCAAATTCAGGTTACAGCAAGCAAGGGAAACTGCCCTGGAGTGGTCAGGAAATTTCTGACTCAGTTGTTGCAACCTCCTCTGCCACCTGCCCATCACCCAAACAACCCTCTGCCCAAAAGATCTAGATCTAAACCCTCTGGAGTTTCTCAAAGCTGTTCTTTCTCCCAGCTATGGTGCTGCTCTCATATCCTCAGGACAAGGAGAAAGCATTTCTCCTCATGTGGTGCTGGAGGTGATGTCCCATATGGGTCCTGGCTAGTCTGAAGATTTAAGTGTTGCTCTCTGAATTCAGCATCTGCGAATGGCCTGCTGAATGAAGAACATACAAACTTTTTCTGCTTCACAGGTGGCAACTTTTCCTTGGCAAACCTGAAGCTAACAAACCTGCTCAAGAAGCTGTATGGACCGAACGATGTTCAGAAGTGGCTATTGTTAGGATGCGGTTTCACAAACAGCTTCAGCCTCTAACAATGCAATGCTCCCGAAAGGGTCATCCCTTGCCTCACTGATGGCACAGTTTGGAACTGTAAAAACAGATCAACCTGTAAATACAGACAAATTTCGTCTTTTATGGGCACAGGCAGGATGATATAGCTGTAGCACAAAGGTGAGAGCTGGATTGTCCCTTTCCTAAGAAAGAATACACGAGGTCTGCCATCACAGGGCAGCAGAACCGGGATCCTGCTGCTGACACTTTTCTCAGTACTGGAAAAAGACAAATGTTATGCTAACAGCTGCTTCCTTCCAGTTCAACTCTCTATTCATTATGAAAAGTGAAGTTAATTAAATCTCTCCTAAAAAGCTGCTCAGACAACTGTGATAATTACTTCAGACTAGGATGTGTGATCATTTATGTAATTCTGTGGGCCCACAGAGCTGCTGCAACATTCATACGATCAGTTCTAGCATTGGTTTTCCTCAAAAACCTGATCCATCACACCAGGCAGGCACTATTTAGATTAATGAGGCAGACGAGGTTGACTGCAGTCCTGCTGCATGAAAACTTAATTTGCACATCTGTGGCCACTGGGTCGACAGAGATGAGAAAATAAGATGGCATGAGCATCCATGACGGGAGAGTTTGCAGGATACCGATTTCTGTAGCAGTTGACTTCTGTCTCAAGCTTAAATGGAAATCAGACCTGATGAGGAGCTTTGAGAGTGGAGGCAAATGGCTGAATGCATCCAGAAAGAATCATTATACGGTATTAAATGACCCACGAAAATGACAGGCGAAAACAGAAGCCTGGTCCTAAATCCATTCCCAAGGATAATTCTTTTAACACCTGGGAAAGGGCTGATCAGCGACTCTTTCATCTCACTGCAGTTGGTCACCTTGCACCTTGGAAGAGTCAAAAGCAATAGGACCCAGGAAGAGCCTGGGTTTCTTCGTATCCCTGTGGTGAAGAGATAAGCCCAAAAGGCTTCGTTACTTATCCCTCCTTTTCTCAAAGCACATCTCATGAAGGAAGAGTATGATGTGCTTCTTTTTTTCCTGAAGGCAACATGATGAGACTTAACCTTGCTGGTTCCTACCACAGCAATTTATCTCTTTTCCACAAGTTCTGGAAGGACATGCAAGTACAGTGCTCTCCAGGCACCTCAGTGATATATTATGGTAGACTTAGTGGTAGAGAAGAGTGTCTGCGTCTACAATGCCAGTGGTTAAGAGTGAGGGAGCTCACCTAATTTCTCCATCACCATCACTTAATATTTGTTGGTAGGCCAAGAAATTAGCAACCAATAAGAGGCTGGTCAATGGACAGCAAGAGGGAAGATACTTGTTTGAATGGACACGGCTATTTTGCCATAAAAATAAATCTTTCATTACACTTACAAAGCAATTGGTTCTTCTCAAAGCTCAACATTTGTTCATGTAAAGTAGGTGATTCTATTTAAAACAGTAATTCCCATCTCATTTGAGCAAGTATCCACAGAGAGCATAGTCTTCAGTTTGCAATAAGAACATTTATCATACTCTCTTCTCCTTCATGTTGTGACAAGCACAGCCCACACACATTTTGCAGACTCATTTGTCTCTGTCACAGTCTCTTCCTCAAGTGTTACAAGTCACTGCTGGGGATTCACTGTCGTGCTGACATTGCTGTGGTGCTACTGCTGGTACAACCACTCTGGTACCATAAAGATCATGGAGGACTTGGTTGCTCCTGTGTTCTACTCTGAACATCATCCTTTTCCCATCTCCCCTTTGGAAGAAGAAGGTCCTGCCTTCCTCTGCCTTAGGCAGGGCTCTCCTATCCCTGCCCGTGATTCACTGGAAAGTACATTTTCCAGTCAGTCTTGGGTCTACCATGTACATATGAGCAAACCATGTAGTACATGCAAATGTACACTACATAAGTCAAGAACTACTACATCTGCATTATTCAGCTAATCCATCTGTGTACAGTGGTTTCTGCACCTACCACAGACCTGCTGGTGCATCATAGCTCAGGCTGGTCTTAGCTCTTGCCAAAATGTGTCCAGGCAAATTTTCTGTATGGCATAACAGAGTATGTCCAACAGACTAAGAAATTGGCAGTTTTCCTCTAGTAGCTTAGAAGCTCTAGCCTACTAAAGGAGTGGGTTGTCATAGGTCCTACTTTGATCTGAGGGCTGGGGAGAGATTTCTTCAGTCCCCTTTGGGAATGGGGAAGGATTGTCAACATCTACAGGGCAAAGGCAATATTTATTCTTTGGCCTCAAAATATGGTCAACCACTTATGCCAGAGAGATTGCAGGGTTCAGCTCACACTGAACATTTCCTCTCATCCCAAAGGGTCCCAGCCTGGGAACAAGACTGTGGCACTGCCCTGCAAGAACGTGTAACACCAGTCTGGTGGTAAAGGAAGGTGGGAGATGATTCAAATGCTGCCTATACATTTATGAGACCTGACAGTTCTGCTAAGGCTTCCAGCTGAACAGAAAACAAAGTACCTTGTGCATAATCACTTGAGAAGGTTCAGCTACAGGATTTCAGGTGACTGCAATGAATTTACATAGAGATGAGGTGAACTATTCTATCAGACTGAAACAGCACTGCCCCTCCTCCTCCTCCCTCTACCAGCTTCTCCTTTACCTCCAATCACCTTGCATTCAGTCCATCAGCTCTCTGTGATGTGCAGATAACACTGTGAACTAGTTTATCAGGGGGATTTCAGAGGGTGTTAAGCACCTGAACAGGTCAACAGATCCTGACCTATCTGCCTATACTTCTTGCACAGCCAGCATTTGCCTTTGGACTCCTGTAGCAACTTTCCTATTAGACCACTGGCATGATTTTCTGCTTCATTACATGTAGTAATTTCCAACCGGATCTTGATGACTTGTCAACTACTGAAATTAATGGGACAATTTGAGAATAAATAAAAACTACTGGAATTTTAAAGAAATGGAATCTTTTCCCGTGGGATTCCATAAGCATCTGGGTGTGCTGCTAACATTGATGACCCTAAACTGACCTAAAAGGATGGTCTATTGGTCTTGGAGCAGACTTCAGAGACTTTTCCCTGCCACTGAGGAAGAGAAAACATATAATCCAAAGGACATTAACAAGACAGATGGAGAAGCTCTCTCCACTAGTGGATAATAATGCAGAGACTGCATTGAAAAAGGCACTTCTCCCCTAGTCACGTGAACAATCTGGATCAAGCACTGTATGCTGAGATTGCTAGCAGAGGAGAAAGCAAACACAAAAATATTGCAAGCACATATGAGTTTGCTCCCAATATACCACAGCACTAAATCAGGTCATGTCCTGCCCCATCAGCTTCTACAAACATCAGGTGGGCTGTCAGGATGTAATGCGAGATGGCACTCAACCCAATTTAACCTTTGTTTTTTTCATTCCTGATGAGATAGCTAGCACTTTTACATGTGCAGAAAGCAACAGCCACAAAACTACCTGCTTCAGGAGAGGTTTGAAACCACAAATTATCTCTCCTGGGTTTAGTACCTGCTGTGGAAATCATACATCCCTAACAGGAGCTGGCTGGCAAGAATTAGCACTGAAAGCAGGTTGGCCTCATCATTCACATGCCATCCTGAGACCAAAAGGCAAGAATTTGACCCTTTACTGCAGTATACATTCCCTGGTGATGAGGGTCCCTCTGAGCATTGGCTCCCTGCTTGATCACTTGAGGATTATCAGTGCAGGCAAACTAGCCTTGTGAGAGAGATGTCAGGAATAAAACATGTTATGTGAGGCTATGTTCCAGTGCTACACTATCATGAGGGCAGGTAAGCGTAAGAGCAAGTACATTATTCCCTCCTGTAACTCTTGAGCTCTGGCCCTCCTATCCACTAGATTAAAAGCAGGGTGGTAGAACTTTTAATGAGCTGTGGAAGCTGTGGAAGTATGCACAGGATTCCTCCCGGAAGTGTGAATGGAGATCTGTGAGCCACGAGCAGAAAATCACTCCTCTTGTGGCAAGAGCCCCTGATTTCAGCTCACTGAAACTGAATTCCTCTGTTTCTGGAATTTGTCTCTGGGATTTGTTTCTCACTTTTCATAATGGAGGTCAGTTTTCACCCCCTGTGGGTTCCTTGCAGAAAGCAGAAGGGTCACGTTAGAAAACGAGGACTAGATGGGCCTTGGACCTTCACAAGCCTTTCTTTGGAGTCACAGAATAATACTTTGCACCTTAACTTTCTCAAATGGTCCTCCTAATTTCCTGTAATGTGCTTGATTTCAAAGCTCCATGACATGTATCTTACCTTTTACTTGTAAGTAAAGGAACTGAGTCACAGCTAGCATTCAAAGTATTTAAGCTTTGCCCTCAAATTCATCTCTTTCGAGGTCTCAGTAACTCCTCAGATCACCCTCATGCTACATGACAGATTTGAGATGTGTACCTCAGCAGTGCCTCAGTGTCCTCCTCAGGACCCATGTTCAGCACGTACTCCCTGTGTTTACAGGCATCTGGCAGCAGTAGTGAGTCACCCAGTCTTACCACCCCACCGAGGTCTGGATCTTCAAATAATTTCAGATCTAGAAAGGGAAACCAGAAGATGCCGTAGTTAATTCATGCTACATAACACAATACCTGCATTAACACTAGCTAGCAAATCTGGTTAATGGGCTGAAAAAGAAAGATCATGTAGACAATTCTTTTTTACAAAGACTTCCAGTCCACAAAGTGCAGTGATACTCTGCACTCTCAGGACATGGTAAACCTGCTTTTTTTCTTGCACCCAGAAGTAGGTCACATTACTCTTGTTAGTGTGGCATGAGTGACTGTGGGACAGCCAGCTCCCACAGACCTATAATATCCCAGCCCAAAATGTCGACAGTGAACAGCTATGTGAAGTACAGGTCTTATTTATTCTTTCAGAATGATTCTGGATGATTGTGCCCCAGCTGAAGATTTGCCTTAACATTCCCAAGCCATTATTTATCCTCTATCACTGCATTTTAAAAGCTCAGTTATACACATGCTTTACATAAAACAATCTATGTATAAACAAATATAGAACAGATTTACTCTCTTTCATCTTCTTCCTGGGACCAACTGATGAGAAACCTTTTTCTGGGCCAAAGAGTCCTTCATCTGGATCTCCTTCCTCTTCAAAAATGGTTAATTTGGGCTTCTCTTCTTTGGTTGGAGGAGCAGACACCTTCTTTGTTTTTTTTGTTCTAAAACATAAGAGACAAGAAAGTCAGCTGCAATTCTTCATTTAACAAGAAATATTTATGGCTAGAAAGTCTCAGAAGCTAAAAATAGATGGAGGCTGGGAAAGAACTAGAGAAAGGTACACAGGCATCTGTTAGTTGCTGGCAAGAACAGGATATGGAGCTGGAGGGACTGTTGGTCCGACATATTCTACCTGTACTCAGGTTTTGTATTCTTAAGAACTATGAAGGAACCCAGTGGGAACTGGAAGAGCAGGGCTAACAGTGCCGTACTGTGCAAACTACCACTCAGTCACTTTTGTTTTAAGCAGTTTTACTCCTCCTACACAGAAAGCTTAAAATAAGAAAGCAGTTCTAGCAACACTGTCACAGACAGACAGAAAAGGGCTGGCTTCAAAAACAATGTGCAGGTTGGGCCACGGCACTGAACCCTTTGGATAGGTTTTTAAAAATCTTTGGCTCCACTGCCTTACCAGTTCCTGCTGCTGTTTTTGACTGCTGCATACTCCTTCCATAAAGGTGTTAGACCTGCCCCTCATCCTCCCCAGAGGAGACATGATAAGAAGACTACATCACCTGTAAGTTGAAGCAAGCAGGGACTGGAAGATACGTGGTTGGACAGACTGCTATTCACAGAATTTAAAATGTCACTCAGTACTTTCTTGAACCAAGGACAGGATTAACTTCCTCTAAATTTAGTCTTCTAAAAATTTGACAGTGAGACGAAGTTAATTTTTAAGCTTCCTCTCTACTCAGTGGAAAAATACATACATCTCCATAGGACAATTAATCTTGCTATTTTGAACACTGATATTTGGATGCAATAAATCTTTGAAGATCTCCTCCTCTTCCCACTGGCTGGAGAAGGAAGCTAAAAACTAGTTTGGATTAGAGGCCTCATTTGCACATGGCTTAAACAAGGAGAGCTGAATCCTCTTCCAGGAAGAGTGAAAAGTATGTGCCTCTTGCTGTCATACCCAGGAGTCACGTTCCACTAGCTGAAGCTACAGGGCAGCTTTCACAGTAGGGCAGCTTGAGTTACAAGACAAACCAGATGGCACAAAAAGGAAAATTTAGAGAACAGGACAAAACCCTATGGATGACAAGTCCAACTCAAACTAAGCTGAAAGAGAAGCACTCCTTAGGACAGCCTTCCTAAGAAATTGCCATATTTCAGAGATCCTTACTCTTAGCAGTCATGGCCTTACAATTTCCAAGGTAGCCCCTTTGAGTGCCTCTTACAATAAAAGATCTGATCTTCTCCTTTGCAGAGAGCAGGTCAGGTTTCAGCCTAGAGCAAACCCAATTATCAGCACTTCACATGCCATAGTCATCAAAAACGAAGAACAAGGTCAAAAGATTACACATACATTCCAGCTACATTAAAGAATCTTGTAAAATCCTCTTCCAATTACAGCTGCACACAAGAGTGGAGTCCAGTTACTTCCAGTTATTTTCAACAAGTTTATTGTCACCAAAATAGAACTCATAGATTCCTTGCTACCACCACTTCATCTCTTCGCAATGGGAAATGCTGCACTTTAGAGGCCTTAGAGCAAGCCCCACTCCAAACTTAAATAGGGCCTGATTTGGATATACACCCTATTCAATATACTAAAGGTACTTGCAGTTGTCAGTGGCTAATTTGCTGAACTGTTTATGATAGAAACCTTTCTAAAGCAGGAGAAACTTCCATGGATTTATTTTTTTCATATTTATATTCATTATGGATATGCCTCAAGTGACTTCTGAATTTAAGCTACTTTTGAAAGGTCAGCTCCAAGGAACTGCCTCAAACTGAAGCATTTATAAAAGAGCCTTCTTCCAAAACCTGACAAGATCTAAAGTTATAGTATGTACAAGCTAGACAGCTTTCACCCAGGACTTCTGCACAAACTCATGTTCATTGCTTTATTATCGTGGTAAGAAATCTATCACTCAAATAAACCTAAACTTTAAAGGAAAAGGTAAAAAATGAGAGCCATTGTATTTAACAACAAAACCAGAAGAACAGTAAGCAAGACTGAATCTTTCAGAGCAGACAAATTTATTAAAAATAGAATTAGTAGACACAAATACTGGGGAAGGAGCAACCTTTATTCGCTTAGTTCATGTCTTTTAAAGTATTCTTTGGGAAGTGATGACAACATAGATGAGGATTTGCCACCCCACAGAATGCCAAAAAGTCTGTGACAAGATCCCTTGTCTATTCAGAAAGTGACAACAGCTCTCCTGATGCATAAGAGCTTGTTATGCCACAGGTACTTATATACATGAGCCAACACTTCCAAGCAACAGGTCTCCACCCCAGTGAAGTTAACAAGCAGTTTACTAATAGTTAGCTAAAGTATTTTCAGCAAAGAGTACCTGAATGGTGGGAAATACCAAAGAAAGGGAAGAGAACCATAAAGAGTGTCATAAAGAACAGCACATAAAACAAAATTAATTGAACTGAAAAGTCCTGGTAATAACCCTCTGCTTAGTCTAGCCACCAAAACCAGCCCACTTATGCTGGCTCGCTTTCTGTTTTGCCAGGGGACTCCACTGGCAGTTACAGGGCATGGGGCCAAACCCACTGGGCTTGACTGCTACCAGTAGGAACATGAAGAAGTTGTTTTTCTGCCTTTGAGTTGCTACCCCTCACTACCCTTCTAAGGAAACCACAGCTGGACTGCCAAGTAATTCCAGCATATCCATACAGGGACTCTGCTGAGGTCAGTCTCTAACTGGGAAACTGGATTCCCACGGTTCTGAATTTAGCTGTGCCAGTCCAGGCTGTGTGCTGCTGAGCAGATATTAACGGACGAGAAAGGGTGTGTAAGAAGTTTTGGAGGTTCTGGTTTCACAATCAGCTTCAGCTGTCCTGAATGTGTGTCTGCCTGACCACTCATCCCCTCTCTATGTATTCCTGCTATCCCCCCATAAGCAGGGGACCAAGGACTTAGCTGGAACTGAAATCATTGTGAAGCCATACGCTGGTAGGTGTGCAGAAGAGAAGGTGCAAAGATAGTTAATTCAATGACCGTAATCTGCTAGGGTGCAGTAAATTGGTGCAGGGATTCAGAGGCTTTTGGGAAGACAGAAATGAAGGAACATGTAGTCTCCCAAAGACTTCTGTACTCCAGCCCTGCAGCTCATTAGCACCTTCTTCATACACCACACTCAACTTGGCATTTGACATTTTCAAATTCACCCAGTTGAGCTCACTGACTTCACACGTAACACTGTGAGCATGACTCAATAACACCACCATCTTCTGCTCTGACTCCAGAAGGAGCCACGCTGCCTCATAAGTGACTGTGGATAAAGACTAGCCTCTTAAATGACATGGACCAAAACTGGATGACTAAAAATTAGGGTGTATGAATCCACCTAGTCAGGTTGCTGGCACACTTGAAAATCCAGATGAGACTCCTGGCTCCTAAATGATTCTCCAGTCACCCATGAAAATGTCAACAAAACCCTGTATGTAGAAAACACTTTCAAACCTAACCCATTTTGTGAGCACAATTCTCATGTTATTGTTTACCGACTGAATGTAGGTCACTTGTTTGGCAGCCCCATGTCTCACTGGAACATCAATAGTGCAGAAAAGCTTTCTGGTCAGCTGTAGAAAACAGTGACGAGGATGACTAAGACACTCCAAAGTCAGAAGATTTCCCAACCTCTGTGTGTGACAGCTGTATTTTTAAATGCTGGATGTCCAGACCTAATGCTTGGTGACACATGGCTTAAACCAAAGGGCAGGTCTACCTGCTCAATACAGACTGGAGTCCCTAACCCATGCTCACTGCTGGGTTAAAACAGTGAGTGTAATTATTCAGAGTAAGTGTAAATTCAGCACACAGACAAAAATTTTCAGAACTTACTCTTCTGAAAATATGACCATGTCTTTTTTATAGAAATAAGATCCTGCTCCAGGAAAGGAACGTCACAGCAATATTAAAAAATACTTATTCAGAATATACATATTCATATTTTAGATATCCATGGGATTTTACAAGGAAAGAGCTCACGAATATAAACGGACACCCCAGATCCCACAAATCTATGGTCAGGCTTGAACAAAAGAACCCCTGCTAAAACAGCAGCAATATTAGCACATCTTCTTGAAAACCATTCCTGAAAAACAAAGAACCCATACACTAGTTCCTGAAGAAAACAAAATGTCATCTGCCGCTTTCTTTTCATTCAACAGAGCTCATTTTCCAAAGCTGCCTGACAATAACAGACAGGACAAAAGGGGTCATTCTCTTCCGCTTTGGGCAAGGGATGCTGAATAGAAATTCTAAGCCCGTCAGCCCAACACAGCCTGACTGCTAAGCATTAAGCAACCCTGACAAGTGCTGGCCGCAGGGATATTTCACCTCACACAGTCATCTTTTCTTGTGGACATCACAGTAACTTACAGTGTTTTAAATGGCCCTGGCATGTCCCAAAATAAGATAATGCATAATAGATGGAATAAATCTCCTATTAGAAATCATTTGGAAGAAGGCATAGTTGCAGGCATAGTTTCTTCTGCTGCAGCCCCCAGACTGGCCAGCCTTGGGCTATTGTTCCAGCAGAGCAACAGATGGAAAGAAAGCCTGAAGGAACAGATTTTCAAGAGTTCAGCTCCCATCTAGGGACCTGCTTTTGTGGAGAGATTTTTCTGAAGGGCTCAACACTCACGAGAACCTGTTCTTCTGAAAAGAAACCAAGCTGTTTTAATAATCTGTCCTTAAGCTTTCTGATTACATTCTTTTTCAATATAATTTGAAAACAGATGACAAGACCACTGACGGACAACTTTTGTTTAGTATACAGCTCATTAGCAATAATCATAATACAGGAACATTTCCTAAAATGTTTTCAACTAAATAACTAATAAAGCATACAGGCACTCATAAGCCTGGCAAGGGAACAAGGGTTACCAAGTAGATGGCAAAGAAAGAAAATTAACATAAAGGAAATTTCTTTATCGTTTTCCTTTGATTTTTCTAGACTAAACCAGAATGTGAGACATGCTGAAACAAGCTAAGGACAACAAAATACAAGTTTCAAAATATAATCGTGACTAAATTTAACCACGGCAAGGACACTGGTCCAGAACAAGATAGGCATAATAAAGTTCCCAATAATGATGTGAAAAAGCCAAAAATACTCACTAGTATTTTGGGTTTCATCTGCAAAGCAGACAAATGGTACTTTCAGGGTTTCTGAAAACAGTGACATAGCTCTTATCTAATACTCGTGTTAATGATGCACATTTTAAAATATGCAATACCAGATAACACGCACTAACATGTTTTGGAAAAAATTGGCCAGGCATCTTTCTGCACCCTGGATGTAACTACTCAACACATTTTAGAACTTGAGGGAGGTTACAGAAGGCTAAAAATAAAACTATTTTAGGATAAAGAAAAGTCAGAAAAGTACAACACAAAGAAGCATGGGCTGGTGAGCATTGCATTGATGTTTGGTAAAGTGAAAGAAAGCCAGATAATCAGATATAATCAGTAAGTAATTAAAAAAGCATAAAGTCTTGCCAGAATCATGCTGCTGTTATCTTTTTATGAGCCTATAGGCTTCATTAATAATGGTATCTTGTCCAAGGATTGACATAGCAATCCTGAGACTTCCAACTGTTTTCTTCCAAAGCAGGACCAGGACAATGGAAACTCGTTCCTCCAGCTCCTATGGACAGGGATCTAACTGCAGCATTGTAGGTATCTGCTTCTCTGTAGAGCGAGCCTGAACTCTCTCTGCATTAACTTAGGCACTCAGACGCCTCAAGCAAGGAGGGATCAAACCAGAACGCTCTCTTTTTGGTTCTTCTCCATGGCTTTGGTGGGATGAGGAGAGAATATTATGTCTTGCTGTTCAGTCTATGAATTAGTAAAAGAGCTACAAAGCAAGCATGGTGATGGCAGCACCAGGGCTTGGTCTATACCAGCTTTTATTATGCCCTTAATTTTCTTCCTCTGTTTCTAAGTTTGGTAGGACTTTATTTCAAATTTATAAAAGGAGAGAAACATTGATTTTTGCTCTGCTTCCCTCTTCTGGAGCACGTTCTATTTTCCCTGTGTCTAGTCCTTGCAATTTCTGCCCAATATAATTCTGTTTCCCCCTTTTATCCCTCCTCAATCCATTTACCCAAATTTCTGGCCAGTATCAGACACTTTCTTGCTCCACTTCTGGAATCTGCAGTATTGCCTTATCCTCTAGACTGACAATTAGGCTTCCGTGTCATCTGCATCCCTCTTCTCCCCCCATCCGCATCATATACCTCTTACCCTGAGACGTCTATTATGGACTCTTCTTTTTCTGCTTTAATTCTAAAGATTACTACTGTTGGTAAAATTATGCTTTTGAAAAAGACCTCATGCTGTAACTGAAGGAGAAACAGGAAGATGCAATGGGAAAGTGGGAAAATAGAGAAGGGAGGGTAAGGAAAAAAAAGGATGAAATTAAGCAGAGGTAACAGTAGGCAAGTTAGCAAAGCAAGATAAAGGGAAGAGGTTGAAGCTGATCAAAAATGATAACCAGCTATAACTGCTGACCACCAAAAATAAACAGGGAAGTTTACCAGTTAGTTTTCAATAAAAGATAAAATTCGTGTTAAAACTTAAATAAATGTAAAATCCCTCTGGAGAAAGGAGGCTTTTTCAGGAAAAAAATAGCACAAACAGTTTGGATTTAACAAACTCTCCCCTTGATCTATTTCCTTTAAGGTCACTATCCAAGGTAATGGAGTTACTTTCAGGAATAAGCCCTAGCTTTATGTTTTGACCCTATAAAAATTACACTCTAAGAAAAAAACCTGTCATCTTACATTAATTAATAATTGTTACAGGTCTGTAGTTCCAAAGACAACAAATTCCTGGGCAAGTACTGTGTTGCATGCCTGTAAAGTGATGTCTACATGCAGTATAACTCAGCAATAAAATGTGTGACGTGACAAGAATATAAATATGTCAACTGTAACAAAATCAACCTGCCAACAGTGTCCCTTTATGAGACATTCTTCACAAAATGTCCTGAGCGGCTTCACAATCGAAGTCAACGAACATGAAACACAGGGTGCGAAAAAAACTAGCTAGTGAGCATGTTATCTGCCACATGCTCAACAGATTGAGGAGCAAACACAAAAAAAGGCGGCCTCACAAAGAGGGAATGGATAGTACTGAAAGTATCCGATGTAAATTCTTAAAACTACAAAGTAAAAGTGACAAATGCAAACAGCAACCATTTTGGAGAAGTGATTGTTTCTTCAACACTCACTGAAGTGGTGAAACAAGCCAAATGCACACATGAACATACCACTGTAGCTTCTTGTTAGATGTATTTAAATAATTCCTGGAAAAATAGTGAATGCATGAATAGTTGGTGCCTGATTTCCAGAAGTGTTGGGCACCCACACCTCTAAATCATAGAACCATGGAGTCACAGAATGGTTTGGGTTGGAAGGGACCTTGAAGATCACCTAGTCCAACCCCCCTGCCATGGGCAGGGACACCTCCCACTAGCCCAGGTTGCTCAAAGCCTCATCCAGCCTGGCCTTGAACCCCTCCAGGGATGGGGCATCCACAGCTTCTCTGGGAAACCTGGGCCACTGCCTCACCACTCCTATCATAAAAATTTCTTCCTTATGTCCAATCTAAACCTACCCTATTTCAGTTTAAAATTGAAAGTTTTAAAGTTGTCCTGTCACTACAGGCCCTGGTAAAGTCAAGCCAGCAGGACCTGCATCTGCGTGGTGCCTCCTCCCAATGACAGGCAGCCTGATTGTTCCACACCTCTGTATAAAGGCTTAATTTTGTGTTCCTAATCTTTACCTCCTTGCAAACAGAATGGCACCATATCCAGCAGCATCTCCTGCCACCGACGTGTGACAGCCTCCCGGACTCATGCTGTACTGCTCAGGAGGAGACCATTTCCCCAGTGCTGCTGCATCACGTGAACTCCCTCTTCACTGCATCCAAAAGCAGAACCGGTACAAGAACCCAGGCTGTGGGCACAACTCTGGTTTTGTGAATAGAAGAGCCTCAAATAGGTAACTAAACAAGACAGGATGTTTGCATCAAAAAACTCTGGCCTAACTCCAGATGCGCTATGTAAAACTCTGTCCGAAGGGCACCCTTCTTTTTTTCACCTGGTACCTGCACAGACGCACCCCCAGCCTACAGAAAACCTCTAGCAAACTGCAAATGATGTTCCAGTCTAAAATTTTTCCTGACATACCTGTCACACCACATCTAGAGAGCTTATGAAAAGCCAGAGGAGGGCCAGTTACCGAGGCACTGAGCAGATTCCAGCAGTAGCCAAGCACGATTTGCACTTAGAGGCAGACTGCTTCACAAGCGCAGGGTCCCGACTGCTCCGTGATACGGTCCAAGGAGGGAAGATGGGGCTGAGCCTGGTTCCCCACTTCCTTCTCTCCTCTACATCTTGCTGTGCACAGAGGTCACTTTTTTCTCTTGGCTGCACCATGAGTAAAACAAACCTCTTGCCACAACACAGAGATGGATCCAGAGGAAATAAAATAGAGAAGGACACAGAGAGACATTGTCAGAGCTAAATGATACCGCTGTGGCAGACCCAGCCCTCTGCTCTGGCTGCTGCCTCTCCTGCTCATCACAAGATCAAAACCTCTTCCATAAAAAGAAAACACAGCTTACCTGCCTAGAGGTTTCTTGTGTTGGTTTTTTGCAGCTTTTTTCTTTTTTTTTATCAGAGGTAAAATAAAATTGCTTTGGGTGAAATATTCCCCAGGCCACGGATATACCTATTGCATGAAGCAATTCCACTTCTTATGTTGCAGATGCTGCTGGAGGTCAGACTGCAGGAACAGTCACACCAGGGAGCACTGGAAACACAAAACTCTCCCTCCAAAGCAAGACACTGAAGCTCTGCAGTAGCAGTTGCCCAGGGGTTTCTTTCTGCTGCAAGCAGAAATACAGCTGACATAGTTCTGCATTTTTTTAATCAGATTCCTATTTATGTTTTTACCGCTAACTGGCCTGACATCTCCGCACATAAACTTTTGCAACATAAGTAATTTCAGGGGCTGGGCACTGAGCTCAGCATGCCCACCAGCTGGCTGTCACGCTGAATGGATGGGTTCAGCTGGGGAAGCACTGCGAGCCGTCTGCGGAGCACAGCGAGGCCAGGCACTGAATCGCACAAACATGATAAATGCAAGCAATCCACAACCATGTGACTAAAAGAAGAAGAAATTAGTAGTCTTTAGAAGAAATTAGTAGTCTTTAGAAGTGTTCTGGCTCACGCACGAGATCCAGCTCAGCACTGGTGTTATTTAACAGCCATGATAATATTCTAAAATCATAACCAAAATCATTCCACTCCAATGGGCACAAAACCTCTCAGAGCTCAGCTCACTCAGAGCGACACTTGCTATTCCCACAGCACTCTTCAGAGATGGCAGCTGGATGATCTCAGCAAGCCCTCCAACTAGCATCTCATATCCCCAGAGAATTATGACTTGACACAAGCGACACGAGCCCGCAGATCCACCCAACTGATTCATTGCAGACCCTGCTCCTTGCTCCCTCTGAGCTACCTAATGATCTGCTTCTGCCAGCTGTCCCCCTTGGGACTGGCTTGATTAGAAACACTGAATGTTCATGTGCTGCAAGGGATGGAGCAGAGAAAATGGAGCAGAGCACACATCCTGTGGGTAGAAATGCTGGTAAATGTCTCAGGCTCTCAAAATCCAAGATGAGACCTCAGGCTTGTCCGTGCACAAAAAGCAGCAAGTGTACAGTGCTCTATTAGCCCAAGGAGAGCTCTTTTCAGGATGAGCTGCTGTTTACTCATGGTGTGAGCTTGGGCAAATAACTTGACCCTTTGGGACAGTTTGCTGACTCACAAATCCTAAATGCACTCAAAGCACATTAAAGTTGTGCCATTTTACATTTTTGGAGAATCCTGTGCAACTAAGGCATCTAGTAAGTTGAAGAGATGTGAGAAATTAATTGAGGTTTGGTAGGGGGGATCTTTTGCTGAATACACAGGGGGAGCAGAAATTATATCATTAAACTGTGTCAGTAGGAGGGACTGGTGGAAAAGTGATGAAATGATGCTGATGACAGCAGGGGAGTAGCAATTACAAATAACTGCACAATGTTTTAAGCTTCTACTCCCTGGTGTTACAGTGGCTGTGGCAATGTTGGAGGAAAGGATGATGATTTCAGACAGAAAACACACAGCCAGGACATTTCAGGATCTGGATCCGTAAGGAGAAAAACTACAGCAGACTTTCACATGCCAAGCGGCCAGGACAGAGAACCAGCACCACAGGATTAGCATGGTTGTAAAATTATAGTACATCAAACATGGCCAAAATGCCAGGTGCTGATTCATGGGTCTGCCTTTCATTATATTTTCTCTCCCCTGTCCAGCTGAGGAGTGGAGTGACAGAGCGGCTTTCATCCGGGGTCATCCCACCACACCTGCTTGTGGTGTCTCCAAGTAAGGGAAGGGTTTTGAGGCTGCCTACCTTCCCATGACCGGCAGAATTCCACAGCAGAGATGCCATGAGCACAGGAGGCAGCACCCACGCCTACCCTGCTGAACAAGAGGGCTGGGGCAGGACTGTGTCCACACTATAAAACACTTGGCCTTGGTTTTCCCTTGCTCTGTGTGGTGTCCTGAAGTTATTATTTATTCTGCAACTGATTTTCAGTTCAAAGTGCTTGAAATGTGAGGGTTGTGCTAGAGCTCTGCAAAGTGATAGCCTGAAACGGAGGGTGCTTATGACATGCTTTGGGCACAGAACAAAGGCATGTGGTGGTGTCTGAAGGAACAAAGTTTGGTAAGATACTGCCAGAGGACAGTGTACGGAGACAAACTTGATGCAGTGGTTCTCTCTGTGTCATCTTTTGGAAATGGTCCCTGCAAGGGGTCCTGGTTACCAGCCCCTCCCAGGCAGAAGAGATAAGCAGAGAGCAGAAATAAGACTGTCCTTTGCCACACTGGCCATTTGTCTGTAGGGCTTACGGATACCTTGGCATCCTTCACAACATCCACCAGAAACGTCTGTCTTGTAGCCCACAACAGCACCACAATGGCTCCCCTCCCATGAGCAATGGTGCTGCGCTGCCAACAGCTGGCCAACAACTGTCAGACCAAGCAAGTTCCTCCACGAGAGTAAAGGGATACCACAGGCTGGGTTACATCTCCCACTGCCTCCCAAGGGCAACTAAAACAACGCAATAGACTGCAACTTTGGATAGCCCCCAAACACCTCACAACCTTTCAGAATTCACTCTCTCTGCACTTCTATGTGGCAGGGCATGCCAGCACTCTTTTACAGATTGGGAATGAAATGCAGTCCTGAAAACCAGAAATGAGCTGTCTTCAGCCTAAACAGGATGTCTTTGAAACAAAGAATTGGAAGTAATTCCCCTGAGACTTTGTCCAGCAGCTCTGGGCCACATGCTTCTCCTTCCTGTTTGAGCATCCCACATTGTGTGGCACTGCCTTTGTCTCCTGGCAGCACCACTGAACAAATAAAAACAACTCCAGTGAGGTCAGGATTTGCTGTAACAGCCCCTGCAGGAGGAAGTAAGGGTTAGCCCTCAGGAGCCCCTTAAGAATACATTTTCTTTTTTTCATATTGCAGGAGGTCAGGATTTGCTGTAACAGCCCCTGCGGGAGGAAGTAAGGGTTAGCCCTCAGGAGTCTCTTAAGAATGCATTTTCTTTTTTTCATATTGCAAGAACAGTTGGGGCCATGGCTCTGTCACTCATAGCCAAGACAAGAAAGACGGATGACTCTGGAACAAATTTCAAGGATAAGACTGTTATATACAGAAACAGCCTATGCTGGCAGATAACCCATCACACAGATGAAAAATGAGACGTCTTTTTAGCAAATGGGTCTAGATAATGTTGTAAGGTGGTTCTCAGCGCATGACACTGTGTTTTGTGTTTAATGATGCCTTCAAGAATGCCTCAGATGCTATGACAGACTAAAAGCAATAAAGCAAGGAAGAGAGACGCTTGGAAATCTTCCATCCAAGCCACTCCAACCATTTTGTGTATCATGCCAGATAAGCAGCAGTTATAACAGAAAATCATGGTTCAGAGAGCAGACCTCAGAAAATAGCCCATCCTAGCAAAAACCCAAGTCAGGACCTTTTCCTAGCCAACTTATGCACTATGACTCACACCCACACTGAACTCTTACACTCCTGTCCTGGTTTTGGCTGGGACAGAGTTAATTTCCTTCATAGTAGCCAGTAAGAGGCTGTGTTCTGGATTTATGCTGACAAGGCTGATAACATCCTTTTATGGATTATAGTTGCTGCCAGGACAGTCAAGCACTCTTCAGCATCTCTGCTGTGCCAGTGTCTGTAAGTGCAGGAGAAGCTGGGAGGGAGCACAGCCCCAATTACTAGCCTAGGATTTGACCTTAGGTTTAGGATTGAGACCCAAACTGGCCAATGGTACACTCCATATCATGTATGTCATGCCCAGTATATACATGAGGATCTGGCTGGAAGTGCTCTCTCTCTCTCTGGATCACCCCTCTCTCAGGGTCATCTTGCTCCCTTGGTCAGCTCTTGGTCTCTCAGATACTTGGGCTCTTATCTTTTCTGGGACTCTCCCTGCTCTGGGATTGTTAGTCAGGAATGGGCTGAGCCTTGGCCATCAGGTGGTGAGCAGTTTCACTGTGTATCACACATTCATATATTTGTACATTTGTATATATTACCATTGTTATTATAATTATTATTTTCAATTTTTGTGTAGTTCAGTTATTAAATTGTTCTTATCTGAACCCACAAGTCTCTTTTCCCTTCACCCCTTTAATTCTCTCCCCCATCCCTGGGAGGCAGGGGGAGAGCAGATGAGTGAGTGGCTGTGTGGTGTTTTGCTGCTAGCCAGGGTTCAAAACCACAACAACTCCAAAACAGGCTTGGTTGCACCCGTCCAGTCCTGGGCTAGCTCCTGAGCTGTGCCCACCATCAGACAAAAGAGTGCTAGCTGACAGGAGCCACAACAGCCAGGCACATGTTTGCTGCACAATGTCCTTGGTGTTTTAGGATCACAGAACATCCTTAAGTGCCAGACATACACTTAGCACTGCCTGAACCAAGAAAAGCCTCATTACAGGGCCCCAACAGCTCCAATCCTGACTCCTAAAGGGGCACCTTCTTCAGGCTGCCCTGCTGACAACAAAAAGCCAACATCTGTACTCACAAATAAACATGGTCAGGGCTTGGGCTGAGATAACAGTACACAATATCTGTTTTTCAGTTTTTTGCATGCTTCCTGGGATGAATTTGGCCCAGGCTAATTATTACTTTCCCAAATGATGCCTAGACAGAATTTAGGGATCAGTACAAGCTCAGGGCCCTTCCTGTTTTAGATGTGGCCAGCTTGCTCTGGGGAGTGGAAGCATTTAGCTGTTGGACAGAAGCTAATTCATCCTAGCTGGCACAGAGCAAGACTACAGTTCCTGTCCGGTTTTATTTACTGGTTTAGCCACAGTCAAATCACCTATCACAACTGTGTATTTCACTGTGAAGATAAATCTTACTCCCCATTATGACTTGAATATAACTGGGCATCTCAGGCAATATGGAAAGCAAGGTTTTGAGTCTTATCGTAAATTTATGGAAGGTAATAGAAAGCATTTCTTTCACTTCAATGACAATTGTCATTAACAACCATCTGAATGCCACATTTCTATGCAAAGGGAAACTTTTCCCCAGGCAGACCCATAAAATCAGTTTTATTCCTTTTACCAAAGGGATAATGGAGAGATATAACTTTTAAGTACTGTGATGCAACCTGAGAAATTCAAGTTCAGAATTAATAGCTGCCAAGTCCCAGATGTGTGTCTCTCCTTACAGGCATTCCTCCTTTTGCTGGCACTTCAGATGATTCCAGATCTGGTCAATTGCTACAAGGGGCAGTAGCAAGAGATGTGATCCCCAGGTGTGTTAATTAGTACCAGCCCATAGTTACAATGGCTAATTCATGCATTTTTGGCAAAGTTTTACAGATCACTTCCAAAAATGGTTTTCCAAAAGCCAGTTCTTTGATCCTTTGAAACTAAGACAGAAACTTCTGCAAGAAATCCATGGGGAAATGGGAACAATGGTTTTATTAAGTCTGATGAATTAGGAACTTGACAGCATCAGATGAAAGGAAAAGCAAGTCTCCAGTCTTGATTTAAACTGAGCACACATTCAGCCCATAAACAGCTTCTTCCAGAGCAAACAATTCTGTTATACTTGGTGAACAGAAAAGAAACAAGGCAGTTCTGAATCCACCCCTCATTAGCAGTCTGTCTCATCTACAAGCAGCATGCTGCGTCTGTTGATTAAAGATTTCCCGTGCTTTGGTGAAAGGAGCAGGCTAATCGATGACGTAATACTTTTTAATTCTAATTAAGGACCTGAGTCATCCTATTATTGTAAAGTCCATGAAACAAAACATGTTTAAATCTGCCCAATTACATCATATTCAATCCTCTTCCAAAGCAGAAGTAAAAAAGACATTTTTGATTCTGTGTGGTTGCAAATTTATCCTGTACCCCTCCTGAAGGATCTCCTGCCTCCTACAAGCCTGTCTCAGTTAAGTAAGGACTTGCTTAATACGCCTGCAGAATGGCTCATGGCAGCTTCTGCACGCCTTCGTTGCTGTTAGTTCTGCACTGCTACAAATGACCGCACATTGCTGTTAGCAGGATGGGAAAATCAAAAGCTGAGAGTTCACTCAGAGGACTATGGGAATTATTTGAAAGCTGGTGCCAGCTAGTGGCTATGGTGTTTCATTCCAGTTCCCTGGCATTATTTGGCTCCACAATACTTCTATATACAGAAGGGTGTGTGGGAAATTTTATTGCTTTAATACATTGCAAACAATGAACCATGTCCATTAAAAATCCTGTGATGTTATCTACTTCAGCGAGCTGGTCAAATTCTAAGCTGGGTATTTACATTCACATTGGTGCAATCCCCTCTGCATTTCCAGTTGAATTACCTGTGCTTCACTTACTGTCTGATGCTGCAATGAAGTGTTGCACTAAGCTATTAAGTCCTTGCTGCATTTTACCCCAGGTGTAGCTACATTTGTGTTCTGCTTGAAAACACTGCCGGATGGCATACGCAGCTGTAACACTACACAGACTGTAGACTTATTTGCAGTCCTTTGGGTTTAGGATGATGGTATAAACACAAATCTACTATTTATAAAACCCATTAAAGTATATTCAGTGTTCTAATCAGAAAGAAAATGAAGCACATTAAAATAATTACTTAAACTCCTTCCCAAAGGATCCTCACGTTCCAGCTGTGCATGTACTGGAATCACTGAAGTCAGCCACGACAGAAACTCATCACTGAAGTTTAACCAAGGCAATTGCTTCAACATGCAACATAAAACCTGGGGAAATGATGACTGCATAATCTTATGGGACCAAAAATCCAACACTAGACCAGGAAATATGAATGCAGATAAGGACAATGCTGGCACAGAGGAGGACTCTCACAAGTTTTCCTTAGGTCAGGAAAGTTACTATTTCCAGAATAAAAGAAAACACAGAGCAGACAACTTTAGATCTGCAGGTTATGTGTCCACTCCTTTCCAGACCTCTCTGACAGTCTAAGTGCTCTGATCCCAATCTTTCTGATTGCCAGAATTGGACATCGCAGGATGGTTTTTGCAATGACCTGTCAAATATGCCCTCCTGAAGGAGTGCTTGTAACATATGCCAACTACAAGCCCAGGAGTAGCAGAAAATCTCAGTTTTCCTGAGTGCACTTACATTCAGTTAGCACTGCCACAGAACAGCAATGAGAGAAGAGGGTTGAGTCTTTCACATATCCAACTCAGTTCCCTTGGTTGCAAAGTACAGCTAGAAAAGGTGCTCAGTTCCACCTCTTGGAGCCACACAGGCCTTGGTAGAGTTCTCCCAAGGAAAAGATATTCCAAGAAAATATGTTTCTTCCACTCAGAGGACACAGCACAGAATGAATATGGATGATTCTGTGAGATTCAATAGCTAAACATGGTTTCATTTCCCATTGTTTTCTTTCAATCACCCTCAGCCTTCCATCTGTGGAGGGACAGGAAGATTTGCAGTAAAGAAACATGCGCTCAGGAGATGGAAAAGGAGGCAGAAGTGAAAGGAAAGCCCATTGCATGGAAAAAAGTTCAGGACAGACAAACTGGAGGGACTGAATTTCTACAAGGACAGCATCCCTGCCATCCTGCTTCACTCCCAAGCCACTTGGTTAAAACACCTCCAAGCAAAGGCTACAAGGTTGCTCCAGAAACAGTTGAGAGCAGACAATTTATGAAAAGTTAGTGAGGCTTATCCTTTATGAGTAGTACAGACTTTTTGCTGCCTTTTCTTCTTTATCCTCTCTTCGATGGGGAAGAACACTATACCAGACTATCCTTGGTTGTCAAAAAAATTTCACCTGTGAGAAATGTTTCAGTAGAAGACCAACAGGGTTGTTTACTGGGATTTTGCAAGTTGCCAATCTGACAGCAGCTGGATTGGTATTGCAACAAATACTTGTGTCACTTGGCAAAGCGATGGTCGAGCATGCCTTGCAACCTAAGCTTGTGACTCAACAACTGAAAGAAAATAAAGATCTGCCTGTTTAAATCTCTAAAGGCTTCACAGCTGTGAGCATGGATACACACACTGCTAGGAAAACAAGGCTCTTTCTTTTCTTCTTCATTGTTTTAACTATCTGAATTTCATTAAAGAAAAAATAACCAGTATCTTCTCTCTTCTTTGATGTTTTGACACCTTCACTCTCTTTCAGCTGTTTAGGACAGACAGACAAGTGCTTCTGCTGCTCTGTACGAACCCTACTGGACTCACAGGGGAAATCATGCATGTACCTGGCTAGACTAAAAGGCAGCTGTGAATTTATGAGTGGCTGAGGAGTAGGAGGATGCCTAAGGAGTGGCATCCTGAGGAGTGGCAGGAGTACAAACCTGACAACCAAGGACCAGAAGGCACAGCAGCTGCACACACATTTTTACAGGTTTGCTCCAGACCATCTGTCCAGCAGACAGCAGCTGTGCCATGACACCGCTCCAGCCTGCAGAAATTCTCTTTCTTGAAGGTTAAAAACCACTGGCAAGCATACTGCCCTCACCTATTATAGCTCTGGGCACTCCATCAATAAAACCACTTGGAAAGATGCTAAATGCAGGACTCCCCTTAAGCTGATTTCTGCCTCTTCGTCAGCCCTTCTCAGCAGACCAAGGCTTCTGGCAGAGGAAGCAAGATCAAACGTTGCCACTCATTTCTCCCCCAAAAGCAAAAGGCTGAGGCTAGCCTAGGCTCTTCTTCCACAACAGGGAAGAAAAGGAAAGGAAAGGGAGCACTGGGAGGAACATCTCAGGAGTGAAAATCTAGCCTGGCAGCCATTAGGGGGCTGAGAGACATGAAGGTGTGGGATGCAACCCAGGAACAACTCCTAGCTTGTGTGCCAGCCTACCTCCTCCTGCAGCCAGCTTGACTCTGCG
>NW_010136632.1:0-22393 GCF_000699245.1 Pterocles gutturalis | reverse complement strand
TGGCTGCCTGGCTGCTCCTTCCCTGCCAATCTGCTGCTCAAAGCCATCGCCCATTTCACCTGCAGCCAGAAAAGGCCACAAATCCTTTAATAATCTCCTTACCAACTAAACCAGCAACAGCAAACCTCTGGCACCAGGGGTGGTTGAGCTTGACCCCAGCAACAACTATCTACAAAGCTTTTAAAAACTTTTGGGAGCAGGTCCACAGAAGTTCAGCCCTCGCCAGCCCCATCCCTTCCTAACTGTTATCAGGACTTAGCTGTATCTGCATTTAAACACAACAGATGCAAAGCTTCCGCCCAGCCACATGTCTTTATTCCTCTGGAAAGGCACAAATTTGGATGAGTAGAAGCCACAAGGGGAAATCCTCTGAAACAATAGCAAAGGTAGAAAGTGGAGACAGAAGCTCTCCAGGAGCCAGGAGGAGACAGAAGAGCCCTTGCCTGGGGAACACCCACCTCTGGGCTTTGTGCAGTTTGTCAGGAATAACCTAGGGCTGAGGGGAGATATGCTATCACTGTAAGATTTAGGGAGGCAAAAGAAAAAGGACGGAAGGGAGGGAACCGCGTGCGGAGGAGAGCCTCCCGCGAGGGCTGCAGAGAGCTGATGAAGACAGGAAAGGAAAGCACAGGAAAAGGTGGGTTCTCCCAAGATGGTGAACAAATATTACTTCAGAAGTTAATTGCAGCTGAAGAAATGCATGAACTGAAAGGGCTGCTGCATGCTTCAACCCATAAAACAGCCATGTTCCTCTTGCAAAATTGTGTCTGCTTTATTCAGAGGAGATGGTTCTGAATCGTATTAATTAGCTGCTGTCTCAGGTTTATTGGAGTAAACTGAACACAAGTACTAAATTCAGTTGCTTTAACTACAAAGTGAAGAGGAGACACATGCTAAAGCTCCTGGCTTCAACCTACAAACAATAAAACTGCATAGTTCATCCACAGAGGGGGAAGACAAAACCCAATTCAGTCACTGTGATGTGTCTTTTAAATTGCTTTAAGATTCAGAGCTCGAAATGCACTGACTCGATCCTGCTTGGATCAAGTAAAAGAATCCGCAGCTGTTTGCCTGAATTCTCTACAGAAAGCAAAACCCTAGGGAACCCTTAGGGCAGACTGGGAGCAAACATGGCAGCAGGCAGAAAGCTAACCCCTGTGGGCAGAGGAGCTCAGGGCCATAATAATTTTTTTAGTAATTCCTTCACACTCTGGGCCTGAGCACAGAACTCAGTTCAGCAATCCATCTGCTAGGGAAGCCCCTGGTACTCGCCTGGCATGGGACATGCCTTCTCCCAAACCATCCTAATCACAGCCCAGCAGCTATTTCCAGTGAGCATTCTGGACGTAGCAAACCTCATTTGGAGGACAGGAGAATGTAACGGTATAGACATGGCAGATACTGCCCAGTCAGCCTTAGCCAAAGTGCCCTGGCAGGGCTGAGCTGACTAGCATTGATGCTGCTCCGGATTCCTGCTTCACACAGCTCTCTTCACTCCGTCCAAATCTCCTCTCAAACCACTGGCAAATCACACCTTTTTCCACTGCAGAATTTTCAGCAGTATCATCAAGAATATCCTAGCTCCAGGTGAATAGTTCTTCCATCTTGTGGCTGTCTTCCATGCCCTTCCCTTCAGAGGATTAGCCTCTTTCGGATCTAGTGTTCTTGCTTCTTTCATTCCCACAAGCATTCCAGTTGGAGAAACCCCTGCAATTGTGACGAGCCACACAGTACCATTTTGCAGCTTATGAGGAAAATCCTTTAAAAGACAGCAGTGTTAAAAGATACTGCACCTCTAAAAACCCAGGTATATTGTCAAAGCCCCATGGTGGCCTACTAAGTACTTAAAAATACGTATCTGCAAATGTTGAGATAGACGGATTTAAAGAAGAGTGATAAAGAGTGGTATTGCACTCACTTTAAGGAGAACAATAGAGACAAATATAAGTCAATATACATAATATTTTCACTACAATGTGGAGTAAAATACATATCTGATTTTACACTTGAATTGAAACATTTTAACAAAGGGATATTCTAATGATTGTGGCTTACCAGAAAAAAAAGAAAAAGAAGAAAAAAGACATTATAACCTAAAAAAAAAAAATAGTTTGGCTATGACAGCCTTGTGACTTACAAGTTCTTGTACACTTACACTGCCAAGAAAAATGAAATAGAGCTAAAAATGTGCCACTGCTACAAAAAATGAGTACACTATATTCATTCACTGCTGCACAGCTGATGTCCAAGGATCATCTTACTCTGTTTTAGGAATGTTTGTTCTCACAGGACCTGCATATTCTGTCCAAAGCTGAAAAGATTTCTACACATGTCTATGTGTAGAAATCTTGCAGAGTAACTGGTGACAATATACTGGAACAACAATACCGCAAACTACCAAGGGCAGTGGGTGAAGAGGAGAAAGTACACCTCTGGAAAATATATTTCAAATTAATTTCAACCCTGCACCCCATAAATGTAACCTAATTTTGAGTTTCGAGCATCTTTTATTCTAGGAAGAACCAGGCCTGGGGAAAAAGAAAAAAAGGAGGAGGGGTGTTAAAAGCTGAAAACTTAGTCAGAAATATGTATTAGGGTTTTTGAAATGTCCCTGATTTGGAAAAAAAAAAAAAAAAAAAAGTCTTTCTGTTGTTAAGAATCCCAGACATGGCCCAAGATCACCCAGCTAACATAGAAAGGAAACTTTTGGGCATGAGAATCATAGAGCAGAGAAATACTAAATTTGTAGACCATCATTTATACCCACGAAAGCTGAAGAGCAGAATTGGCAAGTGAGTCGCCCACCAGACATGAAAGACCAACTCAGACACAGCCTTGAATGCAAGGAAGAGAATCAGCACAACTGGGATGTCTCCTCCAGGCAAAGGAACCAGACCATTATAAGCTTCCACCTGGATGATCACCAGCAGTAAAAAAACAGAAGAAAAGACCCTAGTTTAGCATTTTACCCCTAAGGCCAGCATATTTAACTGGATATCTGGTGGTTCAGAAGCACAGCAGCAGTGCTGGGCCAAATCCAAGTCACAGCCTTCAGGCCCAGGAGGAAAAGTTGTTACCAAATGAAGCGTGCTGACAACATACGGAGGCCTGTGCTACTGGAGAAGTTTCATCCTCATCCAGAAAGAAAAAAACCTATAAGACTATGCCAAACAAATGATTCAGTTTAGGTCAGAGCTCTGCTGCTCAAAGCACCCTGGCCACTGATACGGCTTGGAATGGACTGGCTTGTTTCTGTGCTGACTTTACATCTTTTCAAAGCTTTTGCACAGGGGAAAGGATCATGGATTTTATTTTTTTTTTTAACTTGAATTTACTAGGAATTAGGAAGCAGTTTACTACTGAACGTATTTATCCAGTCTGCATCACCTCCTTTTTTATTCACTCCCAGCCCAAAGTAACTTCATGCACATCTGAAGCACTAAAGCTGTGAGGCCTGCAAGCTCCCTCTTTAAAGTATGTAAGCACCTACTATTTTAACAGGCATAGAAGACACCTTGTCACCAGAAAATGACAGCTAAGCTCCTGCCTTTGCTCTCTTACCTAGACATCTATTACTAGATGACACAAAGATGGGACACCATGCTTATGTCCGATCTGATCTCCATTGATGTGAATTGAAAACATCTTCCATGGGAGCAGGGTGAGTTACAGGAGAACAGAGAAAATATAAAGTCAGATTCAGGATTCTTCTTTCCACTTTCATATTTCTGCCCCGATACTGTATGTGTGAGATTTACAAAAATAATAATAAACACATACGGAGATTTTTTTTTTTATAGATGGCAAACCACTGGTTTAGATTGAAAAACATCTGACTGCATAACATACCATGCTGCAGCTCCACACCAGTGAACACCACACTTCTCACATAAAATAAGTTATTCTGATTCGGTTAGAATTCTGTTCTTGAAAGGAACGGAAGCAACAAACTAAATGAGGATTAAATACCAGATCTTGTCATCCTTCGATGTATGAAAAGACCAAACTAATCAAGACTTTCAAATGCGATGTCAAACTGTGCGAAGCAGAAAAGCAAACTTCTTGCTTGTTTTGGCACAGCAAGTTCTTTACAGATTATACTTGTTGTAAGTCGGAAAACACAACATTGCATTTGCTAACCCAATAGATCATTTTCCTATCCAAAAAAGGACTGCTTCTTTTGTAAACTTACCAGCTAAGGACCATTCTGTGGGAAGTACTGCTTTATCTAATTTCTCATTGTAAATAGCTATTTAAATTTTTTAAACTCTTCTTCAACAAAAGAATAATTTTGATGCTGAGTAATTAAGCACATGCTTTGTCAAAAGAACAATATTTAAAGTTTTCTGGGGATATGTAAAGCATTAAATACTTCAAGTAAAAAGGATGCTATCTGGGCATCAACAATTACATGCAATTATAATAGCAGGAGCAAAGTCCAAATGGCACTTCCAGTATTAATCACTGCGGTTGACCCAACTTAATGTTGGAGACTCCAGCTTAAAGCTTGGAGTGAATTATTCCCTTGGAAATGATTCAAGGTAATTGGGTAACACCAAGAGTGGGCTCTGTTAGTGTTACTATCAGTTACTGCCTATTGCTATGAAGAAGCATTTTGAAAGCACTGTCTGTGGCCAATACAAAGAACATTCAGTAGTGCCTGGTGGCTGTGGGTGGCTGAAACAACTCAGTTGAGTCAGTCAACTTACTGAAGATCAGGAACAGCTAAGCCTTTTCTACTTGGGCATCTAAAGCCTGAGACACCCTAAAAAAAGTAGTCACTACTCATGATCCCAGCCACTGAGAAACTAAAGTTGCTTCCAGGCTTCAGTAGTGAGAAATCTTTTGGGGAACTGAGAAATTCCCTCTTAAAGTGAAGAAAATAACTGTCTGAAAATTATTGGACACATAAGCAAACCCAGATACTAACTACAGCAAGCTTTGATTCATTTAGTGTTTCTCAAGCTGTTATTGCTTATGCCTTAGCAGCATTTAGTATGTGACACCTTCAGATAACTGAAGAAGGAAATAAAAGCCCATTTGTATACACCATGATGGAAATGTTGGCTCTTTTGATCTTTACACTGCTATAACTTTACCTCCGTGTAGACACAAGTGAGCTCTGAAGCAGTTTCCAGACACTGTAAACACCAGTGTACTCCAGAGCAGCACATCCAATGGACCCTGATGGCTTTATGTTCTGCGGTGGGACCCTGCAATTTCCAGTAAAGTGCCCACTGTAGCTGAGACTGTTATCAAGGCATTCACAATGAGGAATCCAGCAAAGAGGGACTACAAAATCTCTTCCCTCCATTGAGGCACGACCTTCATGACCTGCAGAGGCCCCTCCTCCTCTGTGAAAGTCATCTGAAAGTGGTTGATGTTATAAAATTTTCGGATGAGGCGACAGTGACATAGAACAGACTTATTTGTTTAGAAAACTAGGCTAAAAACTAAATAACAAAGGCACTACCAGCCATACCTGATTAGACCAAGAGGGTCTAAATCTTCTTCCACTTCTTCCTCCTCTTCCTCTTCTTTTTTCTCCCCTTTTTTGGCATTTTCCACCAATGAAAGATGTGAGATTAAGTCAGGTATTGTCTCCTCTTTGAAAAAATCCAATGCCTCATTTTCTTCATCTTCATTCTCCTTGTCATCAGGAATGTTTTTACTCTTGAAGTCCATGGCGCTAGCAGATTTTGTTCCTGCAAAATACAATAATGGATGCAAAACTGAGTACATAGGATAACAACTATGTTTCATTTAATACCTTGCACCTGTTCCTGATGGCTTTGTTTGGGGAATGAAGGGCACAATCAAACAATTTCAACATTCATGACTGTCCCTTCTATCCAGTGATGTGTCATTATGTATCTGATATGTTTACTGATGTAAAGTAATTAAGTAGAGAAAGACAGAGGAAACGGACTTTATCTGAGACATAGCAGCACATGTCTAATTTGTTTATATGTTCCTTCTGTACTCAACAGAAACAATAGAATTTCCATGTGGTGATTCATCCTATCCAAATAAAGCTGTCTGAGAAGGAGTTTCCCTCTGAAGTGCCTGTATCTCTCTTCTGGCTACAGAGAGGCCATACTCTCCTTAGATGTAGGTAACTAACTTTCACATAGCTAGTTAAGATAAAGTCCATTTTTTGTTACAATACACCTGGGCTAAAATTAAAGCATTGGACAACACGGAAGTTTCCAGAGCAGCTCTTCAATTTACACTCAAAAATGAAGCCTGAACTTCTAACTCCCTTCAGTATGCAAGATCCATCCAACTGAGCAAATTCAACTGTTTCAGTCAAATTTTGACTGTTAAAGCAATGTGACATGGGAGACTTATGTCACCCAGCTTTTCATGCTTGCATCTGCCAAATCACCAGAGTAGATTTAACTGACTAAACGTGGGTGTCTACACTGAGCAAGTGGTCCTATGCTCCCTTTACAGACAAGAGAGTGCTGGTCAGGGTAGGCAGTGGATGCTAGGATGCTGTTTATCTTATCACCACAGTCACCTGTGTTTTACCATGTTGATTCTCCCTAAACACTCCTGAACATATCAACTATGTTTCCAGCATCTGTAAGGAAAGTGTACACAACTAGCTTGAGAATCTGCAGCGTAGGTACTGAATTCCAGCTGGTTTGGTAGGGTGAGACATTATTCTATGGCAGATTTCGACGAACAGGTCACATTACTTGCACCCAATCTCCATACTGTCCACAGCATAAAGACAGTTCAGACTATTTCAGCTGTAGACATATGCACCACGGTTAGGTTAAGCAGCATACAAAGATGAATCAATATGAATTCTGAAGTCTCTGTGCAAGGGGTCTACTTTCAAGAGAACACTGTCACGGAAAAAAGAAAAAGCAAAACAAAAAACCCCACTCCAAAACCATATTAGCAAAAAGGATTTTGCCAAATATTATGCAATTTTGCCCCCCTCGACTTTAGGAAGCTGTCATTCTCACAGAACTTCTAAGCTGGCCTCACTTGACACTTTTGCAAAATCAGCTGTTCACACATGGTGACTTGCTAGCACCTTGCAACGTTACTTCCTTAAAACTGACGCTACACTGAGAAACCTGCACAGCACCAGGCTGCAGTACTCCCTGCTCAGCAGCTCTCAGCTGAATTAATAGCAGAGAGCCCATCTGTTCCATTCATTTGATGACTCCCTGCTATGCCCAAGGAACATAAGAAAAGAACTATGTGAATCATGGGAAAAGGCAACAAGAGCTGGACATGAGGCTAAGGAAAAAACTAAAAAACAAACAAAAAAAAAAAAAAGTCACAGAATGGGTTTAACTTATAAAGAATCTGCCAAAGAATCTGCCTTTCACTCAAATCTTTCTCAGGGTCAATAACTTGCTCTAGGACCCTCTTCAGCAAGACCTAGCAATCTTATTAGGAACGAAAAACAGACAAAATGTGGATCGGTTGATCAATAAGTGAGACCCTGTGCTGTCCCTTTAGGGTCCATCTCTCCACTAACAATATATGATTATTTATCCTTCTAAACTTATGTGTTCTGAATCACAGCTTAGGTATATGCCTAAGGGAAATCAGAGACGGTGGGATAGATATCTTCAAGGCGAGCACTGTGGTATCAACGCTTCTGAATGAGACGTGTCCACTAAGAAGAGGAGAAAACACTAGCAAACATCCCTATGCAGCACTGTAGATGCACAAGATAATATTTTCAGTGCCAGTCTTTATTCTGGCATTCTCTAGTTTCTGACTACCTGAGTCAAGAACTGAATAATGCTTTTATCAATGGGAGAGGGGACACTCACATCTTTCAGTTACCTAAAAATTCCAGTAACTCAGGACTCGTTGCTAGATCCTCATCTTTTGCGATGAATTTCATTATATCATTGAACATAGCTCTTCGTTCACAGATGTCAGATTCCCCCACGAAGAGAACTTTTCTAGGCAAGAGTGGAAGAGAAACCTGTGGATATCGTGCTGCCAGCCTCTGGTAGAGCTCCTCTATCTCGCTGTACTTCTTGGAAACCTGCAACGAAACATGCTGCCTGGGTAAGCTTCTCCACAGGGGAGACATGATCAGCAAAACATCAGTTTAAGTGTTATAAAACATTAACCCTGGACACTGAAGTGGAAAACCACGTATTACTGAGGAGCTTTACATACAGCCTAGTAAAAGCCTGTTATCTACACAGTGAATCCCCAAGCATTGATGCTGGTCTTCTAATTCCGTTATTAAAATCTGCTCCCTAATGGAATTGATATCATTGCCAGATACCCAGAGTCCATTTGTCTGACTTGTCAACTAATGAAATACTGTGAAGGTCACTCCTCCAGATACTTTTCTCTGACAGCAAAAATCCTTGTCCACTAAAAATGAGCTACATGATGCCTGCCCTGAGAGATGGGAGGGAAGAGAAGCCCAGCCATGTATCTGATGGAGAAAGCAGCCTGAATCCTTTCCCCATTGAGCCAGAAGATCCATTTCTCAGTCCAGATGGGCTTCAGTGCCCTTCTGGCTGGCAACGTCTGAAAAACTGGCACATTTCCTGCCGTGCAGAGCACCTAATACAGAAACCGAAGGGCAAAGACCTCAGCTGACCCCTGACTATTCAGTTTAACCATGAGAAAGTAAAAAATCACCAACTTGGCTATGGACTACAGGTTCTCATACAGGGAGAAGATGCCAACAGTGAATGGAGTAATTCCTTCTGCAGACAAAGACAGGAAGCCTGAAGAGAAATAAGGCCCAAGATATTACTAGGAAAGCAATAACCGTGGGAATGCTGATTGGAAATGGTGTGGCTTCCATGCCACATTAAGTTTTGAATTCAGTACCTCAAAAAATCAACACACAAAAAGCACACACAAACAAAACCCTATCTCTAAGTGACGTTACAGGCGCAATGGAGAGTGACTGTCATGCTCTGCGACTGTATTATATAGACAATATATTAATCATGGACTTCCATGGCCCCATAATCTATTAATGTGCTTCAACGAATACAGAGTTACATTAAAAAAAAAAAATACAGAAAACTAGTTCTAGTGGAGTGTGTACGGCACAGATCCTCTACGAGGGTCCAGCTCTTATCCTCCTGTAACGTATATTGGTGAACTCTAGCGGAGTGAATCCTAACTAATATTGCAACATAAGAGATGGAAAGACTCAAGCACAACATCTTGGGATGGAAGAAGGCAGAGTTCTTCCACCAACACAGTGATATAAGAAAGTCATCCCAACAAAAAGCACAGAAGTAGAAGGGACACAAGTTATAAATTAACCCAGAATGCATAAACTGCATCTATACTAGCAAACTAAACAGTATCAGGGCATATTCCTAGGTGCTGGAACCTGAGAACATCTATCAGGAACCTTACAGAGTCTACTAGAACCTGACAACGTCCGGCACAGTGCTGCCTCCTGGCAGCTGGCGCTCTCCTTCTAGCCCAAGATCTAGCCTGTAGGGACCACACAGTGGCCAGTTTGGGTACTGTTGGCCATTGCAGATGGCAAGAAAGTTTCATACTATGGATGCAGCCAGACTGTGCTAGCTGCCCTCCAGCCCAGAGAACAGTTCCTGACATTAACAGACAAACCTCTACTAGCTTGCTAAATCAGATGTAGCCATAAAGAGCAATAACCACCTTAGCATTCATGCTTCCCTGCCTTTCGCAGTAATTATCAATCAAGCTAGCTGATCTGAAAAATATTTGCATTTCAGTTGTACAGTGTTTGCTGTGGGTTCAGTGTCCAGTCACAAAAGGCAAGCAGCTCTGCAAGAAAGATCTGAAGCACAAAACCAAACCTGAGTCAACAGGGGAATGAAAAACAAGAACTTTAGACTTCTCTCCTGTAAGGAACGCAGGTAAGCGTGAGCAACGTGGTGCTCCACATGCAGGATCTGACATGCAATTCATCAACCAAGTACTAAAATGATGGCAATAAAGAGGTCCTCCCTTTGAAAGATACCCCAAAACCAGACAGAAAAGCAATTCTGAGATTTCTGAATTGCTGCACAACTCTTGTTTGCTAGGTCCCAGTAGCACTCGGAACAGGGTATGTTACCAGAGCCCCTCCCAAAAATACTTTGTAAGCACAGTAAAGAATTCACTGGTACTTTTCCAAAAGAATAAACAATATTACCCTCCACTCAGAAAAAAAAAATTGTCTGATTTGTGAAAAAATGTTTAACATCTAATTAATGTCAATAATAAATAACAAATTAATGCCTGAAAGCATTACAAGACAGCAGCCAATCAACAAAACTGTGCCAATACAGCCTTTAAATACTCAAAAAGTAACACTGCACTGAGACATACAAACATATTTCTTTTCCCATGTAATTCCTCCTCTATCAAACTCTGTAAATTATTCACAAATCTCAATTTCTGTCTAATTACACCATTGAACCTAAAGCAAATGCACACCCTCGCATCCTATCGCTAATTGAGCCTTTGTGAACCTGCGTGGGCTTTCAACAACACCAACCATAACACACGACACAGCATACAAAGCGTGATAACATTATATCCACAGCATACTAATATGCTAAGCAAAAGCCCGCAGCACACCATGCAAGCTAATATCCAACAGTGTAGGGATGCCCTCTGCTGGGATAACCTCCCAAAAGGCAAGATGTTGCATCTCCAGCCCAAACCATGCCTCACTTAGCTAAGAGACCAAAGCTGGCCCCAGCAAGCCCCTGCTGACTGCAGCTCCTTGCCTGCCATCCCTCTGCCTCAAATCCTGGCTGCTGCTGGCTCCTCTTCATCTTCACTCAACACTACTGCCATCTTTACCTTGGTTTTGGCGCTGGAAATGCAGCAATAAGACTGTCTGAACCCAACAACTTCAGACTGGTGGATTTAGAGTCACAGAATGGTTTGGGTTGAAAGGGACCTTTAAAGCTCATCTAGTCCAACTCCCTTGCCATGGGCAGGGACACCTCCCACTAGCCCAGGTTGCTCAAAGCCTCATCCAGCCTGGCCTTGAACCCCTCCAGGGATGGGGCATCCACAGCTTCTCTGGGCAACCTGGGCCAGTGCCTCACCACCCTCAGAGGAAAAAACTTCTTCCTAGGATCTAATCTAAATCTACTCTCTTTAAGTTTAAAACTGTTACCCCTTGTGCTGTCACTACAGGCCTTGGTAAAAAAGTCTGTCCCCATCTTTCTTATAAGCTGCCTTTATATATCTGGAAAGCTACAATATTAGGTCTCCATAGAACCTTCTCTTCTCCAGGCTAACAACTCCAACTCTCTCAGCCTTTCTTCACAGAGAGGTGCTCCAGCCCTCTGATCATCTTCGTGGCCCTCCTCTGGACCTGCTCGAACAGGTCCATGTCTTTCTTGTACTGGGGATCCCAGAGATGGATGCATCAGCACAGAGGCAATGCAGGGGCCGTACACAGCTCCAGCCACGTCTTGCAGAGCGTCTTTTCTCAGGTTGAGTCCCACGCATCGTGCAGAGCATTCTCACACCTTTCCAGTCTGGAAGCACTACTCTGCTGTGAGAATCCTAGACCCTTTCAATTTGACATCCTCTCACAATTTTCCAGAAGAAAGGCATATCTGCATGTAACAAAATTAAATCTTGCTTATCCTGGTTACCACTCACAACCCTTTGAAAAGAGCTGATGGATCCTATGGCCCAAAATGTCAGGATAAAAGAAAACTGCTGCTCTAAAAACCATTTTATTAATCCCATTAAGTAAACAAAGTCCCATTTGATTAACATTCAAATATTTTTCTTCTGCTGCCTGTAATTCCTCTAGGTCTTGATCCTGCAATTGCCCCCTCCCTCTCCATGCCTCTAACTGAACTCTGTGAATACTGTTGAGCTAAACCCCCACCACCTGTAAGTCAGCCTGAGTGCACTCACTTCAAGGAGTGCTGTCAAGTCACAATATCAAAGGCTCAATCTACTTCACTTCAAAAGAGTTAATCACGCAAATACGGCAAAGCATGTGCATATTTGCCAGGTCAAGACTCTATTTGCCTATAACAATTAACATCCAACATAGAACTGAAAGAGCAACAGGGATGGGTTTGACTATTTTTTGCACCAGGAACAAATAAGAAAGTTGACTATGATCAAATATAGCTAGAAGGTTAAGAAAACCACCAGGAAGTTCAAAGTGAAAGCCTGAAGTTTGCTGATAATCCCTTAAATCTCATGCATATGCCTTACCCCCTTCTTCAGGAGAACCTCATACATGAAAGTACACACACCAGAATGCCTGTAGGATACAAGCCTGCGACTCTCAGATGTGCATAGGAGAATTTGATCCCACTTGGTATTAATGGGATTTAATGTCTCCTTTCCCTAGGCTCCTTTTAATTTCTGACCTCAAACTTGTCTTCATATGCTTTATATTTGCTGCAAGGTTTTCTATGACATGGAAGCCTCAGACAGAGGTAACTCAAGCCCTTTGGCCAGCCAGTGCACACTAGTGAAGAGCATTCTCGATTTTATAGTATTACATTAAATACTTACAGCTACTGTGACTTTATTTTTACAAAGCCCACTTCTTAACACTGTCACAAAACGAAGGTACAGCAACATTGTGCCTTATACAACCACCAGCTTTGGTTCAGGAATCAAAAGCATCCCTTCTCACAGAGAGCACAAACCAGGCTTTCACTTGTAGGCTCCTGATTCAAGCCATACCAGAATTAATGTTGCTTGGTGACCTCGTGGGTATGCATTATGATAGATTTTAATTACATGACCACACGCTGTTCTCCCCACCTGTTTTGCCCAGCAGAAGAGCAAGCACAGTAATATTTCTTTTTAATCAATGTGAATTCTTAACGGCTCCTGAACCTATTGCTACACTGAGCAGGGATTTTTTTGCCCTCTCACATCACAGAGGTCATAATGTGAAGGAATTTATCTTCACAACACACCTATATGGTCAGGAAACAGCCACTCCAATGCACAGATTTTGAGGCCCACAGAAAGAAGGCAAACATATGCAAACAGGCAATGATGAAAACATAGATGAATACACACCCACGTATTTACACCCCCTCATTTTATGAGAGGAAGACAGTTCTACAGTAAACTCCTCCCAAAAATGTGCTGTGCCTGTCAAGCACCAATAGTTATTTGTTCAGCTTTGAAAATGAACAAACTTGACTAACAAAAATAATTTGTAAAAAAGAAGCAATTAAAGTAGGCACAAATAGGAAGAGAAGGCACTATAGGCTGAGTGGATTTTTAATAAGGCTGAGAAGAGACAGGTTAATTGCCAAAACAGGTAAGGTGTGGCTAGAAGAAATGCATTTAAGAAAAACAAAACCTCTTCCTCTTCTTCTCATGGAAAATGGCAGATCTACAGGCAATAATTAAATATGACCTTTGCAGCAGTACCTCTGATGCAGTACCAAAGATAAAAACAATTTCACCCTTTCGACAGGGCAAGAATATTCTGACCTTTAAAAGAAATGCAACCTAGTTTTCCTTCAATTACCAAATATAACCTCAAAGCTAAGCAGTTCTACAGCCCATTTGCCCTATTTTACAAATGGCATTTTTTAAATTAAAAAAAATCCCTCCAGTTTCTAAGAATTTAGATCTGCAAGTCATCACAGAAATTAATTTTTTCTTCTGTCAATGCTTCACAAATGTTTCAATTAGAAATGCTATGATACTGATTTTGCATAGTCCCATTAAGGCAGGGGAACAGGGAACTCCACATTGTTTAGACCCACAGTAAAGGCCCGTAACTACACAGGTCAGATCTGAAATCTTTTTGATATTCATCTGGTTTTGGCCATAGCACCTTAACATATCTCAATCCAGTGAGGTCTAAATCACAGCCCAGAGGTCACAGCTAGCTTAGATGATGCTTCTGTCCTGCTCACCATCTTTTTTCCAGGGGATACAGAGAAGCTATTTGAACAGTAAATGCTGCTCAGTTACATCACTGCCTGCAGTTGCTCACAGCCTAACACAGAAAACCAGTTCTGCTGCTGCCACCTAGGGCTTGAGCATGCAGGGAACTCCCTTCAGCTGGAAGCAGGTGGAAGAACAGCTAGACCAGGAAAATCAATTTAGCTAATACTTGAGGGAGAGAAAGAAGGGATGGAGGAGGAAGAAAAAGACAAACGGTCTCAAAACACAGACCTGGCTCCTAAGGTAGACAAAATTGGAAAATCCTGCCACACCTACTCGTCTTCTCTAACCTACCTGTCAGCACTGTGACACTGGCTCCTTCCACCAGCCTCTCAGATTTGATAATTTCAACAACAGCAAAAGTAAGCTCCCTCTCCCATCCTGCTCGCATACTTGCGAAGGCAGAATAGGAATTCTTTTTCCTCCTTCAGATGTCTCCCCTCTCTCCCCTGCTATACAAATTTGATGTGTTTGACCTGCTGCCCAATGTACCCTCATTCTTCCCTGCTGTTCCCCAGTCACCTTGTTCCCTTACACTGCACCTGCAGACTCTCTGGGGAAGGGTGGTGGTTCTTGTTTGCGCTGGTACAACATTGAGCAGAACAGGGCACAACGCAGACACTACACGTGCAACTCACCTCCCCTGCCAGCCACAGGGTTGGGATTTGCCTCCAGGTTAAGACAACTGCCTATGTGCAGGAGGTGTCTCAGCTCTCATGATGGTCAGATCTAGTCACTACATTCTGGCAAGCTGTGACTGAAACTCAGCTCACCTGAACACAGGCAGATAGTGGTACCTTTGGTGGTGTGCAGCATCTCACCTTGCTCTGTTCCAGGACGGTGCCAATGCCTTAATGTCTTGTGTCATGTCTGCCAGTCCTATGCAGACATCTAGGATAACTTAGGGCTTCTCAGATGGTACCAGGCATGTACATTAAGCAAAGTGGATTCCTGCACACCATACATGCTCAACTACATTCTTGTCAACAGTACTGCACTGACTGGGATGGGAGCTTAGAAATCTGCAGCAAATGCAGACATCTCTCATAGAGAGACGATTGTTCCTCCTAAAGACATGCATCTCACACCATCTGAGATGCTGTGGGGTATCCAAAAGGCTTGTGTGGGGCTGGCAAATATCACACAGAACCTATGGGAGACCCACAGCCTTCTGAAGGTTAGGTGGACAATCCCAGAGCACCGCCGGTGGTATAGACGGGGAGTTGTGTGCAACTCAAGTGAGCCTCAAGCATTTAGCCTGGAGTTGAAGCTCCCCACCTCAGCTGTCTAAAATGTAGAATGCTTTCCCTTTACGGTCAAAGAAGAGAGGCATTTCCAGAAGATGAGTCACCTCATTCCCCTTCTTCCCACTGACCATAAAAGCAGGGGCAGACCCAGATTATCCACCTTACAGAGAGATAAGTTAGGACAGGTGAATCCCTCTGTTCCTTCCAGCAATACAGAGAAAAGACTCTTTGGAATGAAATGACGCAAAGCATCCATCCTCCAACCTCCCAGCTCAGGGTTTTAAAATACTCTCATACACCAAACTATATATCAGACTTAGCTGAAAAAAATGTATCTGAATAGATAAACGTTATTCCTGTCAGACTACAATAGTTTTCTTCTTCATGAAGAATGAAATGTCAGGCGGTCTGATGAAAAGAGAAATCAGAAAGGTTCATTTCACTTGAGAAGAGCAACTAAGTGCCAAAAATCCTCCTACAGAGAGTGGACAAGGGAGTGAGCAGGGAGGCCACAGTAGAAAATAGGAAGTCTTGTTTCTTCTCTTTATAGACAAGTTGATTTTATCTACTTTTTCTTAAGCGAAGGAAAACGTTAGATGACAATAGCCCAGTTTAACACCTCAGGTCTAGTCAGGTTCTTTCTTGCCCAGAGCTGCATGGAAATATTACATAATATAAGCAGGCATTGCTGCAGAAAAAAAAGCAGTTCCACATCCCTTTCTCTTATCTGCCCATGTCTTGCCCTTCCCCTGTACTAAGACAAACTTTAATGGGACTGTGCAACTTGCAGGATCAAGAAACAGGTGTAAATTAGCACTAAATACAAACTCCTAAATGCCCATTTTCAGCCAGGACAGTTACAGCTGACGTTACAGAATAGCCACATGACACTGGCACGGGAAAGGAAGCACTGCAAGAATGTGAAAAAGCAGTCAAGGACGAGGCGGGAGAACAGAACAGACTCCTATGCCAGGGTTGCTGCTTTTCACAGAATCACAGGATCACAGAATGTTAGAGATTGGAAGGGACCTTGAAAGATCATCTAGTCCAATCCCCCTGCCAGAGCAGGACACCTAGATCAGATCACACAGGAACGCATCCAGGCGGGCTTTGAATGTCTCCAGAGAAGGAGACTCCACACCCTCTCTGGGCAGCCTGTTCCAGTGCTCTGTCACCCTCACCGTGAAGAAGTTTTTTCTCATATTCAAGTGGAACCTCCTATGTTCCAGCTTGAACCCATTGCCCCTTGTCCTATCACTAGATGTCACAGAGAAGAGCCTGGCTCCATCCTCCTGACACTCATCCTTTACATATTTATGTAGCATAAGGAGTGCAGTAAAATGTATGAGATCGCACCATGCACCTCTTCCCAACATTGACAGATGCGACTTTATCTGCAAATCAGACTGTAAATATCCATTTATCGGCTATCTTCTACAGAGTGTGAGTTACACTAGGGCTAATGGTCTACCAGGTAACCACGCACTCACACCACTCTGACATTACAGTTATGCCTAAAACACCTAAAGAGAGCAGATGTTCACAGCATTCAACAGGGTGCATCCCCTTAGAGTCCCTATATAGTCAAGGGACAGAGAAATGCATTTCTTGTGAGTGGTCAGCAGACAGCTAAAGCAGATCAAATGAAACACACCCTAAGCACGCCTTTTTCCACTGACTCAAAAGACAGTGCCAGGTGAGCCAGCTCAGGTGGACGTGCACATGCTACAGATGACTTAAAACAGGTGAAATGAAACTCATGTGCTATGTTGTCAAACCTTTACTTTGTAGGTATCATGGAAAAAGCAATCCAACTCAATAATGTTTTATATGGACACCTCCCTGTAAAACTCTCTTACTAAGGATTTAAAAAATCATGTCAAGGCTAATAGGTCAAGGCAAACCTACTGCAAGTTTAATTCCTCTTATTGCCCCACATGATTCTCTCTCCATTCAAGTAACCTATTATATATTTATGTCATATTTATGTACCAAGTCCCAGTGCTAATACATATGTCAGAGAAACTAATGCTGTAACAGGACTTATACAAAGCTTAATTGGTTTCTGTTTGTTGATCCATAATGCAAAACACCTTACAGGCAACAACAAACAGTCATTATAGCTTTGAGTTCCTGGAATAAAAAGTTCAATTAATATATGTATAATACTGCTATTGCAGGAATGGTACAGACTCTGTTGTCCTACCAAGGACCTTGACCCTTGGCTGTGATGACAAAGTATCTGCTACATAAGGACCAAAATAATCAAAGCTGATTAAGAAAGTGATCACCAACACAGCACTGATAAAACATTTACCATAAATTGAACTACATCTTCAGGTTTGTGCTTTGCTGATTTGAAGGCAGGCAGTCGGGTAACAACGACAATGTGATATTCTACGTGGCCAGACATCATCTTCCCACGGATTTCCTGGTATTCTGGCACTGACAAATCCAGCCCCGTGTGCGTATTCTGAATTTGCCTAGGGAAGAAAACACACGCAGAGTTCAGGCATTGGCATAAAGACTTTTAACTCACCCTCTCCAAGGATCCAGTTCAATAGCAGGACACCAGACAGACCCTACCCCAACACTGTTCCCACTCTGCAACAACACAAATTTGGACGTGGGTAGCTTCTTATATTCTATCCCAAAGCACTTGCCACTGGCCACTGCAGATAAAACGCCAGGAACATAGCATTTCTGGGAACAGAAGATGGGGATTCATTCAGCACAGGTCTTCACCCACAGGAGTTGAAGGTGCTGTCCTACCCATCAGGGAAGATGAGAAGATCCCATGATCTCTCATCACGGCTTGTTTTGAAGCAAAGGTCTGTTCACTACAATTCACGCCAAGCCCTATCCATCTCTGCTTTGCCTTAGGACATCCCCAGGAATGGCAGAGACAATAGCTGAAAGAGGTCACGAAAGGAAGAAGGAGCTTGCCTGAGTGCAGGGACAACCTGAGGCTTGTAAGAGCCAACCAGGGAACTAGGTTAAAGCATGAAATACAAAGAGAAGATGCTGGAGCAGACTTCTGGGACAGCCATGCAGCTTCCATCTGTGGAGGTCATCCAGAAAACGAGACAAACATCCATCAGGAATGAGCAAGTTGAAGGAGTACATCATCTCTTGAAGCTGCCTTCTGGTCTTGACTGTCTGACTGACAGTCTTCTTGACAAATAGCAGAAAGTGTACAGTAGAAAGGGTAAAGTATCTCAGCTTTCCCACAGAAAATCCTACAAACAAAACCACCTGTCCTTTCACAACCAGTTAAAGTAGACAGAGAATCACAGTGTTAACCTCTGAGACCTGCCACCAGTCAGAACCACCCATGGCTCCTCTTGGACGAAAATGCAACAAGGGAGCTGCTGCTGCAGTTTACTCAACACATTTTCTTCTCCTGACAGGTTCAGGTGCACTGAACCGTGGTGTCAGCTTCCCCCTGGATTCCCACTCAAGGAATTATTTATGATGTGTTTGCAAGAGGAATGCCAGGATCATATTATAGTGCTCATGCATCAAGAGTAAGACCAAGCAGCTGTTGTTGTGGCACAAGAGAACGGTAACAAAATAAACAGTCTGTTTCAATAGACTAGAAACCAAAACTGATCAGTAATTCCCCAAAGTTAGCCCTATGCCAAGCCACAGCACAGTCACCACTGCTGTTGCTGGACCAAGTACTCTGCCAGAAGCAGAAAGAATCCAGAGCACTGAATACTCTCTGAACACATCTCTGAGTGCGTCCTCTCTATGTGTGAATGTTTTTTAATCAAATCAGAAGGAACTATTTAAAAAAACCCCACTTTTCATTAAGCATTTTTTTATGCTTTTTATTTTTTTAGCCTTAGCCCTGTGGGGAATATGAAGTCCCACCTTCCCTGGACTTCCTGTGGATTGCAGAGGTGTGTTGTGGAATTCTCCCCTCTTTCTTTAGGAAGTTTAGATTCATTAACACAGGTGCCCTTTACCTAAGGATACATGAGGCGTACAAACTTAAAATACACTTTAAAGAGGTTTAAACAATCTAGTTTCAAACAAAATTTCAAAAGACTCCTCTCATCATGTCAAAACTTGACCAGTTCTTTTGAAACTTGAGTTTTCCCAAGAAGGCAACCTCTGAATCTCCAATGCAAAACTGAATAAAAAAACTTCTAAAAGGGAATATCTCGAGAGTTCTTTACAACTTGGATAGCAACAAACAAGGGCACAGGCCCGGTTGTGTACCCTATCTTCTTTGCAAGCCATGTTTAAAACATTAGGGTTTTAACAACAGCTCTATCACTGCCAAGATTTTATACTTCATACCCAAATGCCATTCTGTTTGCTCCAATTCTGTTCTCATTTTCTGCCAGCCAAGGACTTGACTTTACACTAACAGACAAAATTTTGTTTTCAGTTACACGCTGTCGGGCTGTAAACACAGAATCAATAGTGCTTATGTACCAATACATAGGTGCCTGGCTTTCACACAGTGGTCTGTCAAACCCATAACAGTCATTATGGGGAGTGTTGACTCCTTCAGTGGCAGCCAAAATGCTGACTCAAAGGACACGCGCCAGTAAAATCAGCTGGATCTGGGGTTTTCAGAATATATTTGAAGTGGAGGAAACGTTCTCCAGGTGTGCAGTCACTCAAAAGTTGTGACTGCAGCTATGAAAGCAAAAAAGTCTGTCAAATGGTACTCAGGAGTGACTCACTTCTTTTGACATGGCCACAAAGTAAAAATGACAAATCAATTTGCTTTTCACCTCTGATGTAAATAAAAGGAAAAAACACCAGTAAACCATCCTTCCTGACCGGTCTTACTTAGCTTAAAACACCAACCACGTACAGATGTTCTGAGAGGACAAAACAATGACTTCACTGTAAAAGCTGCTGTATCAAAGAGTTCTAAAAATGTCATTAAGTAAATAAGTACTGTACCTATACCCAGGGTTTTTCTTTTAAAGTTGTTAAAAGTCTCAGCTAAAATGACTGTAACGGCAAGCCATTAGAGGTAGGGGGAACAGCTACATTTTTGTTTGTTTTAGGCCTTGTGATCCCTCTCACTATCATCTCTTACAGAAATCCTACCCCTATTATCTCTTCCATAGCAACAGGATTGTGTGTTTTTTAAATATAAAAATGATTCTAGATGAACAGAAATCAGCAGGGAGGCTGAGGCAGATACAGCATAATATCCAAAGCACACGTTAGTTCTTGCAATGCCTCAGTTTCAAAATAAGCAGCCATGGTGTTTTGATACTGTTATTGTTGTTACTCAAACAGAAGCAGTACTTACAAATCCCGACAGAATATAGTTTCATTGCATTTTTCACATCAAACACAATTATTTTTACATTAGTAGCTTTAAAAAAGAAGCAAAAGGAGAAAGCTGGTTGTTCAAATTGGACACACAGGTTTATTGCTTCTACTCCTTATTTAAATCTAGCTTGCACATCTGTAAGTTATGCTTCTGTCTACAATACAGATGGTTCAGGGAAAACTTGGGCACATGGTTAACTTTTCTTCACTCGAACACAAGATGACCATTCATACCAGCAACACTGTGCTTGCACAATCAGGTCAGGTGGGATCAGCACGGGACAGAATAAAAGAATAAAGTCAGATGAAAAGAGCAGTTTCCGCAGTTCACGGAAGAGTCACAGGTTTTCATTCCTGTCTTTTGATTTACTATAATGTAGAGGCTTTGTACTTTAATTAATCTGTTTTCTGTGCTGAAAGGCCAAGATGGGAGAGAAGGGAAAGCAGCCACTGCTAAGCAAGACAGCAAAGTAAGGGATGTAAGCACTGTGCCCAGAGAAACTTTATTCCAGTGTCTGTGTGGTCAGGAGAGTGGACTCTGTACTTTCTGTTTTGACAGGCAGCCCTATCAGCAGCACCCAGTTTCAACAACTCTCCTCCTTCCATGGGTGACCCCAAGAGGGACTAAACTCTGACAACCCACGTCATACTAAAAGAGAAAAAACCTGTGCAACTAGTTTATTCATTAAAAGAAGGCAAAATATCAGACACAAATTATCCAGCAAACATTTTTATTTCTCTATATAGTCTAACTACAAGTATACAGATTGCTATTTATTTATATTACCATGGCAACTAGGAATCCTATTCCCAAGCCAAAACCAGTATGTATGAAGAGTGAAAAAGGTCACAACTATACAGCTATTTTATCTCACAAGAGAGAAAATATACTCACTTGCTAAAGCACTTAATCCCACCATGCATATATACCCAATATTACCATTGAAAGCATTCCAGTATCATTGGGACAATTTGCAAGTGGTAAAGTCTATTGACTGTAAAATAAATCCAGGTGTTCAGATTTCCATTTCCAAGGCTAAACATAACATAAAGTCAGTTCTACAAAACACGTATGTGAGTTAAGTCAGATACGTTTGAAGGCTCAAGGCCACTGCTCCAAAGGAAGCCAAATATTTAAGGATTAAAATAATGGCTTTGAAGTTAATGTGATTGAAATATTTGCTACTTATGTCCTAGGAGGTAGATGTGTGAAGCAAGACCTTGCTGAATCAACACTTCTGTTTCTCATGTCACATCTGATAGGGAACTGCTTTCATGTGGTCTCAAATTTATCTCACAGGAGAAAAAAAAAAAAAAAAAAAAAAAGAGAGAGAGATCTCTATTATTTCTCTATAAAGACCGCCACAAGCGTTTTCTTCTTGAGGGATCTCTCTTGAAGTTTTATTTGCCACATCTAGGAAAACAGAGGTTTTAAAAATTCAACGCCACTGGAAACAGCGCTGCTGCACCCACCTAGGGCATGGTTTCAAGACGGTGAGAATACAGAAGAAACTTATCTTGCCCATCCCTGACCTGACTTCCAGCCAGATGGGCTCCCTGCGGCCTGGGGGACACGAGGATCGGGGCGCAGGGAATGGCAGCAGGGAACGGGGGTCAGCCAAAAGCTCCGGAGACACCGTGCCTCAAAGACGCTGGTGCACGCTTCAGGATGAACTTTAATTCTTTCTGACCCACCTCAAAATACTGACAAGGAAAAGATGTTTCCGGAGCATGGGCGCACACGTTGCGTCCCCAGCAGTACCAACGTAGAAGGGAAAGAACCCTAAAAAGTTACCACAGGAGTTACCACAGGAGGACAGCAACCAACGGCCGGTGTTACACAGGACGGCCCAGACAACAGTCATCGCTCCCGGCTGTGAAATGCTAAAAAAACTCGATGAATCGCATATATCCGAAGTGCCCCGGGGGGGCAAATCCAC
>NW_010136631.1:0-1145 GCF_000699245.1 Pterocles gutturalis | reverse complement strand
TTTAAATGCATTTTAAAGACATTAGGAGTGATTTTGGTGAGTTAGCAGATTTTTGATTAGTGAAGGTAGATTTTTTGTTAGAATAGAAAATCTCATTGTAAGTTTTCTCTCTCTGTTCCTTTGTAAGTTAACAACAACCTCTAAAGTGTTTTTTTAATAACCTGCAGATTAGTGTTTTATCCTAATTCTTGTAACAAGCTGTGGTCTTGGCCAGATTGTTTAGCTTGTGTCCCGTCCTTTTCATTGTTTCTCACGTGAGACTTTAATATGAGTAGCAATGCCATTCTTTTTTTTTTTCTTCTTTCCAGTGTAATGATGGGATTTATATCTTCAGAGTCATGGATTACCTCCTACTTCCTGCCACCCCCCGGTGTAGTAGTCTTCCTTTGTGTGAGAAGCTGTAATAGATGAGATTTTACTGGCCACCCCCACAGCTGACTGTGTTATGTCAGTACAATACTGCTGGCCATTTAAATTTTGGAATTATGCAAAGGCTTAGCTAGGCATAGACTAATAATGTGATGTTTGTTCAAAAATAATGTAGTTAAATAGCAAGTTTATAAATCTGAATAGCTGTATAATTTTTTTAAAATAATAGAATCTGTGGGAGTTTATGAGGTACAGACCAATCTTACTGTTATGAAGGAACCTATCCAAATTGAATTCAAGAAGAATGGAATGAGCTACATGGAGAAACTCTTGCTTAAGAAATACAGAAGGTATTGTTGAGTTGCTGGTACTAATGAAAGAAGTTAGAACTCATTAATAGCATCAACAAAAAGTCCATTGAAACTTTTTAACATATTAGATATGTTGTCAAGAGTTGAGGTGACTGTATACAGAGTGCTTTATTTTAATAAAGTAACCACTATAACCAGACTTGGTAACTTAAAATTTCAGAAGTACTGCAGAGAGAGTGTTTGGAGGGATTTTCTTTCCTATCAATTTGTTGTAGTATTTGACGGCTGGTAATGATACTTGGCTGCTTGATATGGGGGCATTTGCTACAGGAGTTTTATAGCGAAAACGAAGTACAATCTTCAGGATAATTTATAAGCATTTCAGAGTTGTTTTGTTAGTCCCTGATGTGCAAGGTCATCTCAGTGAGATCAGGAAGTGTTGCTGCTTTTCCGCAGCAGTTAATA
>NW_010136630.1:987-1337 GCF_000699245.1 Pterocles gutturalis | reverse complement strand
TCTGTCTCTCCCTCCCGGCAGGGCTTTCCTGCGGGATTTCCTCTCCCAAGGGCTCTGCGAGGTTTTCCTCGTCGTGCCGCGCGCCGTGGAGGAAAGCGGCGCTTGGCTGAGCCCCGAGTGACTCGTCACGCACCGATGGGTGACACCGATGGGTGACACTGGCCTGGGCACCACTGCCTGCCCTCTGGTTTTGGGGTGAAACCGCAACGTTTTGGGACAAAACTGTGATGTTTTGGGACTTTATCCAGACGCTGCTCATCCGGTGCCAGGGGGTTGTCACGACACGAAGCCGGATGGTTTTGGGGAGCCGCGGGGAGCTGTCACCACCTGCTGTCACCGTGCCACCGCGG
>NW_010136630.1:0-949 GCF_000699245.1 Pterocles gutturalis | reverse complement strand
GGTTTTGTCACCGGGATTCCTCTGCGGGTGTCGTTAGCGGGGTGACGGTGGGGAGAGGGCGCGTCACGCCCCGGTTGCGTGTCCCCTGCCGCTTCCACGGGACCGATGTCCCGTGTCACGCGCCGGTCGCGCACCTGGCGCTCTGCTTGTGCGTGCCACCCTCTCACTGTCCCCATCACGCGTGTCACACACCGCTTGGTGTGTGTCACACGCCGCTTGCACGCCTTTCCTGGCTCTCCAGGGTGGTGACTCCGGCACCGTGGCTGCAGCTGGGTTATTCCCAGCCCTTCCCGGTGCTGGAATTCAGCGTGGCAGTGTCACAGCCCGCGGTGCTGTGGTGTCACGTCCCCCGGTTCGATGGCACTTGGCGTGACCTCGGGGTGGACCTGGTGGTGGAATGGGCTTAATTACCCCCAAAAAGGTGATTAAAACTGTCAGTTTACAGCTTTGAGTCTCCACTGCTGCGCTGGGGATCATCCACTCATCAATCCTCGGGGTATCCCTCCCTGGCTCACTGCGGGAATGTGGATGATCCCCCAGAATCCCCCAAATTCACCCCAATTCAGCCCCTCGCAGCTCAGCTCAGCCAGGGATTCCCCGGCTGCAGGGGGTAATGAAGAGCCTGGAGCTTGAGAAGAGGAGGAGGAGGGTGATGACATGGCGCTGGAAGGGGCTGGCGCGGTGCTGCGATCGCCTCCCTCCCCGTGGAGTGGCCGCAGACCCGGGAGGGGGACACGGAGGGGTCCCGGTCCCCTCTCTCGCTCCTCCAGGGCGGATCCAAACCGCGCGCGCTGATTGGTTCTTTCCCTGAACCATCGCAGCCAATGGCTGCTCGCCATTTGGGCCCGCCCACAGTTGAGCGGCAGCAGCGCGGTGCTATGGCAGCACGAAGGCGGACGGTGGGGAAGCTTTTCTCAGCGCTCCCTGGTGGTCTAGTGGTTAGGATTCG
>NW_010136629.1:18263-37814 GCF_000699245.1 Pterocles gutturalis | reverse complement strand
TTATAGGCAGAGGCGACGCCTTACTCGGCGCGATATTGCTACTTTGTTGTAAAAGCAAGACTGAGTCCATTGTTAGACTCAGCAGGGGTTCAATGTCCATCCTTGATGGCCTTCCTGAGTCCATCGTTAGACTCAGCAGGGGTTTGCTGTTCATCCTTGATGGCCTTACTCAGCAGGGGTTTTGTCAGTCCATGGAATAAAGCCTTCGATGTATTCTTCGCTATCCTCTTATCTGCAACTGGACATCATGAGGCCTCGGGGCAAGACTTCGCCTTATCAGTGCCTCGTTGATTGAGTCCATTGTTAGTAAAGTCTTTGGCTCCTTCCTCCTCATCTTTTGTCTACAACTGGAATGTTTTGAGACACCATGAGTCATTGTAGACAGTCAATTTGCAGTCTCTGCAAAACTGCACGAAATGACTAGTCCTCCACAGCTTGGTCCTTGTATGAATATGAATCTGATTCTTCTTAAGCTGGGGAAAAATGCCTTGTATTAATTCTTAATAAGTTATAGTACATAAAATTAGATTTGCACTTTTACTGGGAAAATGCTCAATTTCTCAGTTTTAAAAATTTTGCAATCCTTTTTACACAGTTTCATATTTACAATAATTCTGCACTACTTATCAAGGATAAAAAAAAAATGGAGCGGGTGTATGATGGTATCTCAGATACATCCTGTGACCACGTGGTTAGGTAGAGTATGACCCTCAGAAGCGGAACGTAATGAGAGGCACACAGCTTCAGATTAAGACGTTTGGTAATGGGATTGCTGGAGTACCATTAGTACTCTCATAACAATTGTTTTTTATTTTAAAGCTTTTTCGCTTGCAGAAACAGCTATAGATGATGCTGTAAGAAATGATACCTTCTGTTTTTACAATTAAAGCTGCATTTCAGCTGACCTGGGGAAAGGTGACGTTTTTGGTGCTTGCCCATCCCTTTCTGCCCCCCAGTTATGTACAGCCCCATTTGTTACCCTCCTGGTTTGATAAATGATGCAGTGGCTGCTCCGTGTATTAGAGAATCATTGGAGGAGGACTGGTGCAGGAGGTGGATGAGAAGTCTTCACTCTCCAAAGCCACATCAGTTTAAGAGTTCAGTCCTTCAGCCTCCACTTTCTGTGGGGAGGAGTAAGAGATGTGTAATTCCCTCTTTAGGTGGTACCATAGTTCAGATCAACCTAACAAGTGTTTTGATATATCTGAGCTTCTGCTTGCTCCCGCTCTCCTCTGGCTGCCGGGGTGGGGCTAAGAGGGAGAAATGCTGTTATTTCTCACTGCTGTTTCTAACATCAAGCCCTCTGATGCTTTGATTTGGAAAATTGGGAAGGGTGTCTGTTAGTGAGCAAGCTCTGGCTTTCAGTGTACCTGATGGAACTTGTGACTGCATGATGGTCCTGTACAAACGGAGAGGAGGAGGGCCACCCATTTTTAAGGGTAATCTGTGATCATTTTGTATCCACTACAGACTGTGCTTCATTTTGAATGTCCTTGGAATGGTTTTATCCTGCATCAGCCAGGTATGAACAGCTCATCATAGCTGGATGCAACTACAGGCGTCATCCATGAACACTGGTGGAGAGTGTCCTTAATACTTTGTTTGCTGAAGTGAAAAAGTGGGAATTGCACAGTGACACTCACTGTCTAGCTAACGTGATTTTTTTTTTTTTTTTTGTCATAGCAACAGTAATGACACAGAACATTAAAGTAATCCTCATTTTGGAGATTATTTTTAACAGGGACAATGGTGCCAATGGCACAAGGAGCCTTTGATCTTCAGGAATTGCTATTTTTTGACCTCCTCAAGTACTGTGCAAAGCTGTGCTGTAGGATTGTATTCTCACAATTGCAGAAATCCATCATGGAGCAGGGGCCATCGAGGGATAGAACTGATCACTAATTGAATCTAATTTACCTCTGGTGTATGGAAGCAAATTATTCTCATTGTTAAAGTACGCAGACGGTACCTATAAAATGGATTAGTAATCAAAACTGTTTTTTTAGATTCTCTTCCCATCCCCAAAGGGGGAAAGACAGGGAAAAATGGGTCAGGGTGGTGGTGTTTGTTTTGTTTTGACTGGATTCACAAATTTTGAATTTTTGGTTTCATCTGTTGGGAGCTTTTGCATATTACGTTCAGTCATTCTTCTCCTTGTGCGTGTCATTCTCCTTCCTAGATCTTTTACCAGATTATCAGCATTTTCATGTGCTGGTGCCTACTTCGGGGCCCCAGTGAGCACACAAACAGCTCCTTCTTAGGCATCACACAGCCACTCTGCAGTTTGTCGTTCTTGTTAAATAACGTTGGGTACTACTTCTGTGCACTGGGTCATTGCGTCATATAGGAAATACACATTTGATCAGTTTCAAGAAGGTTTCTTTCTCTTCTGGCATTTTTATCTCCATAGTTTCTTAGCTGCACCACTTTTTCCCCCCCCTTTTTTTTTTATGTGACTTACTGGAATGACACTCCACTAGACCCTCTAGAAGGCTTTTGCCCAATTTTTGTCTCCTTAAAGTAAGTATTTATCATCCATTTCTACACCACCAGCCCAATTAGAATAACGGTGTATCAAGACATAAGCAAATAATGAATAGCATAGAGCTTCCTGGAAAGTGGGGAGATCTTTTCCTGTGCAGGAAAAGAATATGCCAGTACCTTCTGCTCTCACCCAGGTTGAGACTGACTGCCCTTTTAAAATTAATGATATTCCTAAAAATACAGCAATGTTATGTGAACTAGCTAAAATTACATACTGAAATTGTACATCCTCCAGTGGGTGACGCATTTTATTTCTGATATTGCAAAGCCAAGCAAAGAAGTCCTCAAAAGAGCAAATTGTATTGAGCAGAGGATAACTCTGCCTTGAGACTTTCACTGTTTTTACCACCTACTGTCATTATAAATAAGTTATTTACTGACTTGTTCCAAAATTTGGCATATTTTTAATATAATTTCAGTAAATCAATAATTTCTTACACTTTAAGACTAGGAAGGGCTGTGAGATGAGCTGATTTGACCACCTGTGAATGAGAAGCAAATGTGTTTTACAAAATTAGTTTCTTGTATTAATCCCTAAATTAGACTAAATCATTCTATTCTCAGGAGGTTAAACACAGGAAGAGGACAGGAGAAGTGATGTTGCATAAAGCTTGTTAATAAATGAGGCTTTCCAAATACTGTTTTGGAGGATAACGTTTCTCAGGTAATCATTTCTTCCCACCTGTTAATTAGGCTATTTATGAAATCTTGAAAGGGTTCTTGTTAAAGTTAAAACTGTCACTGTGAATTTATTATCTCTGAGTTTCTCACCTAATCCTTTCATAAAACAACAGTAGCGCCGCTCTGAAAGGAGGTATTTTGGAGGAGCTCTAGTGTGCGATGCTGCTGTGCACGGATGCAATCAGAGTGGTCTTAGCAGCACCTTCTGAGTGCTCCAAAAACATCTAGGTCCGTAGTTTGCCCACCAGATCTGCCGCCCTTCCCGTCCGTGCCATTTGGCTGAACTGGAAGTGATGGCTCATTGCATGCAGGGCCTGTTGTTTGAGCACTGTCAAAGGTTCTCACAGGTGGCTTCTTCTGCCTTACCCTGGCTATCGCTGAACCTCTGCCAGGTACCAGTGAAGCTGGTGAAGGGTCTGGAGCACAGGTCTTACCAGGGAGCTGGGGTTGTTTAGTCTGGAGAAGAGGAGGCTGAGAGGAGACCTTATCACTCTCTACAACTACCTGAAAGGAGGGTGCAGTGAGGTGGGTGCTGGCCTCTTCTCTAAAGTAACAAGTGATAGGACAAGAGGAAATGTTGCCCCAGGGGATGTTTAGGCTGGATATTAGAAAAAATTTCTTCCCTGAAAGAGTGATCAGGCATTGGAACAGGCTGCCCAGGGAGGTGGTGAAGTCACCATCCCTGGAGGGGTTCAAGAAACGTGTAGATGTGGTGCTTCGGGACATGGTTTAGTGAGTTAGGTGGTGTTGGGTTGATGGTTGGACTTTGATGATCCTTGAGGTCTTTTCCAACCTTAATGATTCTGTGATTCTATGACTCACTGGATCAACAGGGAAGAACCATTTGCAATGTGTGTTTTGTGGAGGAATTCTAGTGCCTTCTGTCCAGGGCCCCCAGTGCTCAGCAAAACCAAGTCCTCGGACATAGAAGTGGCAAGGGCAGACACATCAGTGCAAGTTTTGAGCCTGAAATGGTGCAGGCTTATTTGAGACCAGTGCAACACTGCATGGACGCTTCAGTGTGAGCATAGATGAAGCTTGAGCAGTTCTGGCCTTGCAAAACCAGGCATATCCGTGCCTAAAATATATGAAATATTGCATACTGGGTTTATGGTTTAGGATTAATTAAAAGCCTTGAGGGTACCTATGTGGACATACTTGTAAAACATATATGATAGTTGAGCATCTCTTTCTTTAGGGGATTAGTGTTTGTCTTCTCTAGCACTTTTAAAACCTCTGTGAGGGTTGTCTCCCTCTATTTTTAGGTGCTTAAAACCTTAAAAATGTGGCCATTCAGGGTTAACAAGGTTGTTATCACAGAAGTAAGGGTAGATAGAAAGATCCACTGTTCATTATGCCACAGTGATGAAGACCATGGGATCTGTACTGTGGATTCCTGGCTCTGCCTGCGTGCCCACCTGGCACCTACAGCCAGCCCGAGCACCTTCTCCTGCCTGCGCTGTGAAGTGAATGTGGGCTTGTGCCTTTGGGCAGGAAGTCATCTGCTGTGGAATGACAACATCTGCTCGGGAACACTTCATTTTTCAGTTCAAAATTCATTTCCTTCCACTGTGGGCATGACTTAACTATTATGGGAAGGTAACGAGCTCCTGGCAGCTACCGCAGTTGTCATGCAGCGGAGGATGTCAGCTGTGGGTTAGCAGCTCATGTGCAGTTATTCATCATGATCGCACCGGTCTGTGAGCTCTGGTACCTGCAGGTCTGCCAGCTCCTAACTCCTGTCTGTTTTTACTGAGACCTTCCACAGAGAAGCTTTGCTTTTTTGGGGTGGCCTTTTTATCTCATCTTTTTTAGGACTTTCTAATTCTGAAGTGTTTTCTTACACTCTACTGCATGCTCTGGATCATGGATTTTGTGGTGACTTTTATTCTAGCCTTTTTGTTTGTTTCTAGTTGGAGAAATATTCTTGTATTGTTTAGTAACAGTTGTTTTTTATTCTGCTGCTATAATAAATGCTTGTTTTTTGCCGTGGGAGGAAATAAGTTCATGTGGCCACAGGAGTATGAAGCTGAGCTTCCAAGGAGGCTTTCGTCTACAGACCTTGCAGGCTGAACCCTTGGGGTGCAAGAGCAAGCGTCTCGTGAGTTGAATACTGCAGCGTTCACTTAGCTCTGTTTGTGATTCCTCCTTAGAAACAAAGTACATGAGAAGAGAGGAGCAATGCGGTTTTTTTGTAGTTTTTCTGTTTCTGACTTTTAAATCGGTGAAACAACCGCATGTCGTGTCTTAATTCTTCCGTGCTGGTTTGGCTTCTGAGAGAGTATTTTTGCCTCTTTATTAGTTAACATTCATACGGTGCTGTTCATGTGCAGTGTCAGACTTGGTGAGATGGAATATGCCTCAGTCAAACACTGTGTCTGCAGTAAGTGAAAATAGTATTAGTTATTTAAAATAATATTTTGGGCACGAGATATTGTCTATAGTGTGGCTGTATGTGCAAGTAATAAGAAAGCTATGCCATGGATTCACAATTCCTGCTCCCCTCTATGTGTACTTACTGCGTGCTAGGTAGGAGGTAGCTTACTCTGCTCTCAGTCTTGCATTTATAGTAGGGTAAGAGCAGGCTCAATGTTACCCGTACCCCACCACCTGCACCCAGCAGCGTACCCAGGGCATCCCCTAAAAGCTGTAAACTTTTTCCCCTTCTCCCAGGCTGTATCACTTCCCAGCTGCAGCAGAAACCTTAAAAACCCAAATCAAACTTACTTACTTTCACAAAGACATTTTAACCTAGTCCAGACTAGGGCAGGATGTTTCCAGCAGTGACAGATACACACGGATAGTGCTGCAGGACCAATCTCTGTCTTGAAACTTCTGTTGTAGACAGGTGTGTTCTAGCTCTGACAAGTCAGTAATGAATTTGTTTTGCCAAAGCTGCACTGTCTGTAGCAGACTTGCTGGCTGCAACATATGAGCTCTTATCACACACAACTCCTCATTTCCATTCCTGGCTCCAGTAATTTTCTGTTACCTGTTTAAATGAAACCTAAGTTAATTTTTTTAAACTAACTTTAATAATGAATAATAATAAATTTAATAAAAATTAGATCAAATAACAGTTGTCTTGGTCTGTTTTGCTACTTCAGTTTGCACTTGGTTGTCATGTTATACGTGTTTTGGATTTGAATGAATTCAAATTTGAGGAGATACGTTTTGGACAAAAATTGCACACACTCTAGGTTTCACTGCAGGACCTCTCAGAGCAGACTAAATTCTGGTACACACTGCAGAGGGAGATAAAGCTGTTGTGATTACAGTAGGAAGTTTCAGAATAGCATTTCCAGGAGACCTGACCAAGTGTACTTCCAGAAATTGCAGTGAAACTACGTTACCTAACTAGACATTTATCTAAATCATTGCGGTTCCTGTTTGAAGGCAGATAGAACAATAATAAATATTGATCAGTGAAAATTAATCTGTGCTTTAGGATTTTTTTTTTTTAATTTAAAGATTTAATCTGTGTGTTCCAGCAAGCCTTTCTGCTCTTCTTATCCAGTGTTTTGCTTTTCTGCATGTCTAGTCAGGGAAAGAATTCCCCAGATTTTATGGTTCCAGTGTTCCTGCTCTGCTCTGCTGTGGCTGGGGCACGTGAGCTTTTTCCTTTTTTGGGCACAGCATCCAAACATGTAACAGTATTTGGAAGCAGATAAAGAAGAAAAAAAAAGTTACTAAATAAAAGACTATAGAGAGTTTCTAAAGAGCAAGCTTGTTTCATGTTTACCCTGATGACCTGAGTACAAAATGCTCAGATAATCCAATGGTAACAGCTGCAGTCAGTATGGGAAAGGACTGAAGGATGCTCTGGAAAGAACGGGGTGAGCTTGAGGATTAGAGCAGTTAAAAAAAAAAAAAAAAAAGTATGGAAGGTGCAAGCCTGTACATGGTGAATCAAAACCATTAATTTCTTCCTTCATCTGTAGTAAGTGCATCTTTTGAAGAGGATCAGAGTGTAGTAATCATACATGGTCCTTCATGGCTCCTTTTGACATAAATAACAAACCAGCTGGAAGTATAGGATCATACAACGTTCTAGTTCAGGACTGAGTATGCCAGGCAAGATTGCTGTACCCAAACAGCTCTCCATCAAGGCCTCATATTTGCAAGAAAAGCTTATTAAAGCTGGGAGTGATGCAGAAGAGGGCTTGCAGAAAAGGCAAGGATTGGAGAACAGGAAAGTCCACGTGCTGACTGCTGGTAAACAGACAGAGAGAAGAACCTTTCAGTGTAGTACAAAGTGTGGCTATCTGGAAATGGAAAGCTGTAAAAAAAATTGGGCTGGACTTTTGAGGACATTTCCAAGGAGTGAGCGCCTCAAGAGCTTTCCAGGAGGAGGAACGTGGAATTTGTAACTTCCTTTACAAGAGATAGAAGATACTCATGGGGTTTCTGATTTTCTGTCCCTAAAAGTACATAGCAGCTATTGAGCAATCTCTGCATTTGGTTGAGAACCTGTATTTAGTTTTAGTTAGAGGGTTATGTGTTGGAGAATGTGTGCAGCTCATTTTATACTCGGTTAATCACATCCTCTCTAGTTTCTATTTTTCCCCACAGCAGTTTGTATTTTACCACATTGGCATCCTTCAATGAAAAAATTGAAGTAATGTCATTCCTGCCCTGCTGTTGTGGGGAGAAACTCAGAGGAAGGAATCCAGAGCTATAAAACGACAACTTCTGGCCTGTGTATTTATAACTTCAGAACTTTTGCACTAGAAGTAGAGAGAAGTCGGCTGAAATCAGCTATATGCACTTGAACAAGATGAGAGAAATTGGCCACGAAGGCTTTTGTCAGACATACTGTGTTACCAGGGGAACGGACAATCGTGACTTCAGCACTTCTATGTAACTTGCAATCGGTAGTTAAAATAGGATTGCATTTAGCAGTAGACACGAAAAACACTTGTCTTGTTGGCAGGCTTATAGCTGATTGTACTAGTGATCATTTAACTGCTGGTGTTTGCCCACATTTTTCTACCGTATACATAAAATACATGAAGTGGAGCAGCCCCGCAGCATATCATTGAGATGAAAATATTTAGCTTCTCAGTGTTTACTTACAAGGGCAATCTTTGTTTCATTTTATAATTTGGAGTTGAGTAGAAAGACAAATACAATAAATTGCTGGTTTTCCCTCTCTATTAGTGACTGCAAAGATCATATTCCAGGGTAGTCAGAAAATGTTTGACCAACCTAAGCAGATGATTTAGTGACAAATTTGGAATCTGGCTTATACAGTAAGGGGTCTGAGATCTGCAAGAAAACATAAATGTTTCTACAAAGGTTTATCCTAGAGGTGAGGGAAGTGTGTTGTTCAAGATGCTGGTTCATTGAAACTGAGCCTTTTCATGAGGATGCGTCACTTGTGACTTATTTTGCATAAGATTTTGAGGTCTGGAATGAAATATCTTCTTGGGCACTGAATTGAGACAAACCTGTGACCTTCTGTAAAAATACTTTAACTGCAGACTAACCTGCCAATTAGGAGTCTGCTGGGATGTAGCAGATGCCTGTCCAAAAGCATGTCCCATGCAGCCCCCAGCCTTTGACCTCACTCTTCTTTACACCAAGTTCTCTACTGGTTTGTCCTAAACCAGGCTTGCAGCTGTATTTCCTGCTATTGTGAGAGGGGTGGTGAGGAAAGCAGTGGACTTTTGGATTAGCATAGATTATTATGTGATTATAATAATATTTTCTGAAAGATTTTTTCTGAAAGTTCTTGTAACCCAGTGGTTTGCATGAGATGTGTGTACTCCTTCCTTCTGGAAGAAAGGACTCCAAAGCTTCCTAGATGTTAGACCCCAGGTGTCTAACCATTCCTCTTGACATTTGGGAACATTTCAGGTCTCGCACGCTAAAATGTATGGTTTGGAGCTGGCTGAGAGCTGTATGGAAGGTGGCAGGACATATTTTTGTTTCCTGGAAAATGCCTGTGGTTAGTGCTCTGTCCACTGCTGCTCGTGTACCACCTGTGAGGGTCATTACTTAGGCTTTACAAAAAGGGTAGTGTGGTAGAGGTGCTGGTGTGGTAGCTACTTGGAAGTCAGCCCCTGCTTCCAGCCCCTAAGGCTTTTGTGGCTCAGAAACTGAAAACTGAGCTCCCCTCGCCCTTCAGAACCAGTTGTTCTCATGGGAAGCAAGAGCAGCAGCAGTTCTTTGGGCACGTGTGGACAACGAGGCACTGGAGCCTGCGGCTGCCTTAGAGGCACTGCAGAAACCAGCCCTATGCCAGCAGCAATTTGATTTTCAGATCTGCCAAGAATAAATATAGTGTTGACTGAAAATGGTCATTATGTGAGGGTACTAATTTTTCATCTTTCAGGGTGAAGGCAGAATTATTTTATGGTTTAAATCTGGTTCTGCCCAGGAGGGATGCTGTGGGGGTTATTTTTAGGTGTCATGGAGAAGTCAGCCCAGTATGATTTATGATGCTTAGCAACTCTGTGACTCTTTGTATTAATTTTAGATGTAAATGTTGTAGAGCTCTGTTTACTGTTTATACTTTTCTGTATTATCTGAAGCTGTGTTTCTTGTTTGAGTGACATGTCTAATTAGAGAAATCCTCAGGTTTTATTAAAAACCATGAATAAGCTAGATTCAGAATTTTGGCCCTATTGTTTGCCAGCTTATTTCAGAATCTGGAGATATATTTGTGATAATGTTGCTTTCTTTTAAATTAATTCTGAAGTTGTTTAATGATTTCATGTTGGTTCGTCCCCTGATTTTCCATCAGTGTGGCAATAGTGTTGATTTATTACAAAGAGTTTATTTTCTTCTATAGCCCTTTGTTAACCAAATATCCTAACTTTTCTGTTCTCACCCTCTGTTAGATTTCACTCTTGGCTTTGATAGCCTTCCTACTATCATAGTCAGTTTTCTTCGTATAGAACTACTTTGGATGTATGCTCTATTTATGGTGTTGTCATGCATGTGTTTTTAGTATCCAGTGTGTTGCCATTTGTCAGTTTGAGCCATACAGTTTTCATTCATACTGTCCTGTTGTGATAACTTGTCTACTTTTCGTATCTGATTCATAGCATTAAATGTACCTTTCTGAATAATTGTCATTTGTATTTCTTTTTTTTCCCTGTGGACTTTTTAAAAAATAGCCAAAGGTTTTGGAATTTCTGAGAAGTCTTCTACTGTCTCTGTAACCAAATGGTAGGTGTAGGCTCTAACTCTGCATCTTTCTTGGCTCTCAGCTTTAAGATGGTCATCAGGTAGACTATCTGCCTGTGGTACCATCTGCCCATCTCTTTAATTGGTGGGATAACAAAGTAGATGCTGATCTGAAAATCACGGCCATCTTCATAGCGACATTTTCTGGCTGAATTGCTCTCATGCAGCACAACTTGGCTGCTATCGGTGTATTTGGTGAACGTGGTCAATGCGAAACACGTTTAAATTTTCTATAGCTGTTTTTTGTTGTGTTGCTTTTTAAACTAATCTTCTGTTTTAAAACACTGGCGTGGTTAGGCTATCCCACCTGAGATGCCCAAAACCTTTCAGTGGGATTCCTGAAACAGAGTCTTTAGGGAATTCTACTCCTGAAACAGAGTCTTGAGGGAATTTTACTCCTGGAGCATTCTCTGTGTGCCGAAAAGCAACTGCAGTGAATGTACAAAAGACAAAGGAAGTTACACCATGTGAGTGGTAAAGGTCAAAGCTTCAAACATTTGCTCTGATTACACAGTAAATGCGTTGAGCCTGGTCTTCACCTACTTGCTTGACACTTACCAGCATTGCACATTATTACACAGCCTGGGACCTTTCTCACATCAGAAGAGTGTATGGGAGAGTAAGCCAGGGTAGGAGCTGACCTGGCAAAAACAACTTGTGGCCAACATAAGATCTGCCAGGTAGGACAGGCTCAAGAGTGCGAGCCGCACAGTGGGTGCATTAATGGACTGGTACGGTTAAAGCTTTGTTCTTGCTTAATTCCAATAAGACGTATCATTGGATCTTTCTTTTCAAGTAAAAAACCCAAATAAAATGTGCATTAGCACTCCTGCCTCCTCCCCCCAAAAAACCCGAATGTTAGAAGTTACAAAATCAAGAGCAAAGCAGTGGTTTGGGACATTCTCCTTTTCTTAATTAGGAAAATCCATAGGTTTTTTCACTGTGTTTCATTTTTGTCTAGGTGCCAGCTATGTTTAAAGCCAGGAATTTTAATTTGAAATACACTGAAATTAATCCCATGGAGCAGGATGAGTATCTCAGGCGTGAAGGGTAATAGTATTTCCTCACTGTAGAGAGAAAATTATTTTGTTCACTTTCTAAGGAGACTTTACTACAGTGGCTTGTAAGTACTTTATGAAAGAAGCCACAATACTTGTCCTTCATGGGTGAGAAATCCTATGTTTCCTGGGATTACTGCCTTTCTCTAATCCGGTTCGTAATCAGCTATTGTGGGAGGAAAAGAGCAGCAGGAGTTTTCGGTCTTTCTGCAGCTGAAGAAATACCAGACTTTAAAGGAATCTTTCAGGCCAAGTAGAACATGGCAGTTATGGTAAGGATCTGGTCCTGGTTTGACATGGGTGGGAGCCCTTGCCATCTGCTGCAGAGAACTGGTGTTTCCCATGACCTGCTAATGAAGCCTGCACCAACATCATTAATGGCCCTATTTGGACAGGACAGTGTGTCTGTGAGTAGGTGAGAGCATGTGTCTGGATCAGAAGAAATTGTTCCTTTACCTCTGCAGTGATCGGTTTTATTGCCGAAGTGCTGGTCTTGATGACTGGTGGTGTTTTAATAGATATGTGCAAATGTTGACTGGACATCTGCATGTCCTAGGGATGGTCACCCCTGAAGAAATGTCAGCAGATCTTTGAACTCCCACACCAGCGGTTCATGTTTGTGCACACTGGGAGAACAGAAGGAGCCATGGATGTAAATACAACTTGTAGGGTCCTATATCCCTCCTTGCCACTGTCAGAATAGCAAGCGTAGATGAATCGGTCTCTGAAATAGAGGGCTTCTGCTGGTGAGAATTTATTTGCATGGGCCTCCTTCTACTGTTTGGATTTGAGAAGTGGACTACCACAGCATGGAGTTTTTGGAGGAGCTGTCAGAACTGCACTCAGGGACCCTCTCATGCTGTTGGGGTCTGACTATTGGGAATAGTCTGATCAATCTGTGTTTGGACTTGTGAATTCTAATGCACGGGTATGGAGGGATTCTTCTAACGCTTTTGAGGGAAGTTAAGCAAGTTTGAGATGGATGCAGAGTCATAGAATCACAGAATGGTTTGGGTTGGAAAGGACCTTAAAGATCACCTAGTCCCACCCCCCTGCCATGGGCAGGGACACCTCCCACCAGCCCAGGTTGCTCAAAGCCTCATCCAGCCTGGCCCTGAACCCCTCCAGGGATGGGGCATCCACAACTAAGACCTGAAGATAATAATCATTACTCCTGGAGGAGTTAGCCAGAGAGCTCTCTTCCCTGACAGCACAGAGATTAAAAAAGTAAAAATGTCAGAGCATCCTAGTTGGCATCCAAAGTGAATGAGTCACTCCTAATGCTACTAAAAAGCTAATTCTGCCTTGACTTCAAAGAAAAACATCAAAGGCGGTTTTGCTGTTTATCCAGGTGCTAAAGAAAGAGCTTTTCCATGGTGCTGCTCCTCTGGCTGAGAGTACGGCAGAGTGTCATGCTTTCTCGCTATTGATATTGAAATTGTTACACTCAAATGAAGCTTATTGAATGCGTTGCTGACACCAGCAAGGGAACTACACCAGCAGTTTGACAACTGCTCTGTGATTTGTATGGAAGATAAACCACAGAAGAGAAATGAGATAAGACAGCAGGAAATTAGGAGGTGTTCCCTGTTTTTCCTAAACAGCAAAGATAATATTCTTCATGGGCTCTGTTCCATGACTTGCTGATGTTGCATGTTTCTCCTTTTTTACATCCCAGAAGCGCCTTGGCCTTTTGCATCACTTTGTCTTTACGTATACGCCGTCTTGGCTCTGTGTGGCACAGAAGTTGCCTCCTTGGCACAGTTTCTGCGGACCCGTGGTGGCTGGATTCACCATGTGGCTGTATGTGTTCCTCAGCCAATGTCAGGCTCTTGATTCACCTTTGAAAGGAACATTAATTCAAGACACAAAGCCAAGTGAAAAGTGGCATTTGGAAGATTCTTCCAAACTCCTTATAGATTTCTTTGAGAATAAATAATTTTCTATGGAGAGAAGTGTAGTAGTGCTTATCTCTGTGGACTTCACGTAAGCATTTGAAATGGAGATGCATGGGAGAGGGAGATGAGTATGAAGGCAATGGGAAGGTGGCTAAGAAACTGATCACCTGAAAGGATAATACTGGTTTGACAGAAGTGAATATTTACTAGGAGGAAGATTACTAAAAAAACTTGTCACGCACCAGCTTTGAGAGCAGCTGTAGTTTGTATTTTCACTTAGAGCCTTTGAACAAAATCAAGGAATGCGTTTAATGAAGATTGAATTAGCAACAGTGTTATGATCATATAATTTGAAACTATGTGCTAAGCAAGTCTTTTAGTTAGGGTAGTTTCCTGAAACGTAATACTTGAAAGGCCCTGGTCAAGTAAAAGGAGAAGATGATGATGAGAGATAAATAAAAGAGAACAGCAGCTTTCTGGTTTCAGCCAGGGCTTCACTCAAATGTTGGGGCTAGAAATGTATATATGATGTTTTCTGGAAGAGATGTAAATTATGATGATACTGGAAAAAATATTTTACATCACCCTCCTAGCAAAAGTGATGAATTATATGAAATAGTAACTATTCATTAAGCCTGAAAATAAATGAGTAGAAGAATGAAATTTGTTTTCTTCCATAATTTACAAACACTTTGATCAGAGAGCTGTTGGGATAAAGCATTTTACTTTTGCTGCTGTGCCCTTTTAAATGTATTTTAAAGATTTTATTTTGTGGGTTTTCTTTCTGTGTTTCTGACTTCTGTGTTTTGAGAACTTGTGAGTGAACATAGCACTCTTGAAGTGAGAAATTTTTTTGTTGCCTTGTGCATGCAAGCTATCTGCTAACACAGTCTATGCTCCCATCCTCTAGCTTGTCTCCTGGCTGAACTGTAACATAAGCTGTTGTTTTAGTCCACTAAGAGATGACCTATAGTGCCAACCTGATTTTTCTCATCTTAGTGATGTGTAGACTGAGCTCATGGTACCGTTATTCATGTTTCCCTTCAGTCGTGACCTACATCTGAATTTGAATCTGACCCATACGGTGAATTGCGTCAATCCTCTGTGCTCTCCCTTCTCTCCAGCCTACATCTGTATTCAAAGTCCTCTATACTGTGTTTCAGCTTTTTGCAAGAATTATGGTTTGTTCTTTGTATCATTAATAATAGAGATGTAAAGTATGTTCACGGGATGAGTGAAAAAAGTAAATGTCATGGCAGACAAAAGCATTTTCAGCCAGTGATTTAAATCAAAGATGGGGGAGTCCTGAAAAATATGAATAAAATCAAAGCTGTCTTCATCTCCTGAATTTGTGTCATGCTGCAAGTGGGTTAGATTTTGGAAATGCAGCTGGGGAAACCTGAGATCTTACCAGTTAAGATAACTTTGGAAAAGTTATGTTTATGCTCCGTGCTTTAGCTTGCTTATCTCCAGATTAAGGGATAATATTTCTTGAATACCTGCTGAAACTTAACAGCTTTTTGCAGAATCTTTGAAGAAGCTCAACTAAAGGTGGTCTGAAAACTTCCAAATTCAGTTGCACCTTTCACTGTTGTAAAGTGAGCTTCTACTTCTCTAAATTGAGAGGCTGGGAAGAAGGATTGCCTGTTTAAAGTCAGGAAATATAAAGCATACCTGAACTCGAAGGGGTTTATGCATACACCTCATTAGAGAGGTTCTAAATAAAATTAGTGGAGAGAAGAGCAGAGCCAGCCAGTCTCACTGTTTAATGTCATTGTTTCTCACTCATCTGTACATGTGTATGTGCAGACAGCATGTTTTCTGGATAGGTCTAAGCATCATTCACAGCTTTCCGGAGCTTGCTGAACTCAGGAAGCTTTCAAAGTTCAGATGCGCTTCTTTGGAATTCATCGGATTTCTGCATATAATGGGATGTAATGATTGAAACAGTCTAAAATCCCCAAAGGTGATGTTCTGTCTTTGTCCATACACACACACACATATGCATATATACTATATGTACACTCTGTTCTAATAGAATCTGCCTGCCTACATAAATCTGACCATATAAAACATAGCGTAGATCACAATAGCATATGTAGGGCTGGAAGGAAAAAGAGAGTCCTTCTGGTCTAGCATTCGAGGCAGGATCAAGTCTAACTACATTGTTCCTGATGTACTTTTGTGTAACCTCCTTATCTCTACAGCTGCACATATCCTGAGCAGCGTACACCAGTCTTGCAGTGTACTTCATGTTAAGAGTTTTCTAATGTTTTGCTTATGTCTGTGTGAACCCCTCAGAGCTTGCTCACTCCGCCCAGTCTCAAGGGGGATGGAGGAAGGGTATGGTGGTGGGGAGAGTCACCATGCCATGGGCTGGGTGGGAACATGCCTGGAGGGAGGGAGGGGAGGAACGAAGGAGGATGTGTCCATGGTGTCTGGAGTGAGTAGGAATGAAAGGAGGGCACATGGAAAGTACATAAAATGATGGAGCGTCCTGGTGATGAACAGCGTTAGTGCAATGAAGGAAGGCTTTGACATCTTGTGTCCTTCCTATATACACTCTGGTTTGAATTATTTGGTATGTCCCTAAAGTGGAACTGCTTAATTCGGTTCAGTTGCCCAAAGCAGAGTCTTCCTGTATGTAGAATATTATTTCTGTTGGGAGTTAATTATATAGGCTGAATAATTTATGTTCACTTTTGGCAAATCAAATCGCATAACAAAGCAGATTTCTGTGGTACAATTTATATAACAGAGAAATACCTTTCCTGTGCAAACAGAAAGGCTAGAACAGCAGAAGAGTCAGGATATTATGATGTTTAAAATAAGAAAAAAGTATACAATTTTTAACTCCAGAGTTACCTTAAATTTGTTCTCATCCCAGTAAAGTGTATGGTTATGTGCTTTGTTACTGTAGAGCAGAACTAAATGAAGAACACAAGACGATTTTTATGATCACAGGTGCATTTTCATACATACAAGCTAGTAATAAAACTACCAAGTGTAAGAAAGGCAGCCGTGTAGAAAGAAATTGCATTTTCTCTCTTGCACTGTTTTTATCACAGTATCTCGTAATACCTGAAGTGGTGTTTTGGCAACATCATCACCCAGAGCTGAGGTATCTTGCTGTGTATGTTTCTGTCACTTCGTCTCTCCTAATGTTATGAAACACAGCCAAGACTGCTGTTCATGTCCCTTGAAAAATAATCTTGGGGATTCTTTTCATTCTCTTGAGACACTTCTCTAGAGGAATACTAATGCCAGTGAAATGAGTAACAGCTTTTACTGTTCATTTCTTTTTGGTTTGGGGTAGTTTTTTTTTTTTTAATGATTTATCTCTATTTTGGAAGTCGCAGCATGTTTACAAGAAAAATTTTAAAAATCTGTAAAATGGCTGATCACATTTTCAAGGTTAAAAGTGATGTTCTTGCCAAATGCATATTTTTTATGAGTAATTTTTAAAGGATAGTTAATATTTTGTGGCTTACGAATATTCTTTCACTGACACTTCAGCATTGCCAGGCTTTTTTTTGGTCAGTTTCAGAAGCAATTTTTTTGCAATTACTTTCAAACTGTATTCTCTAGGACTTCTTTCATGATTTCCCTATCTGCTTTATTCCATTCCTCATGCTTTTGAGATTTTTATGTTGATTCAAGCTGTATCAGTCACCTCAGTGTTTCTGCCTTGATCCAGATGGAGGTACACCTGTTGAAATGTGAGCATCTCTCTGCCTGCTTAGCTCCAGTTGATGTCACTGCATCTGCTGTGGGTAAACTCTCATAAGCATCCTGAGCAAACCAGAACAATCCAATTTTTGGGGTCTATGGAAACAACACCATAATGTTTCCAAGCCAGTTGGCTCTCCTGTCCTTAGGCAGGTGGCTGCAGAGGGCTGTGCTGGAGGGACAGGAGGAGAAAAGGTGGAGTTTGCTGGCAGGTGGTTGTGCTGCTTTTACGGTCTTAGTACATTTTAAATAGAAAATCTCTGTCTCTTTATGTGCTGTAAGTGCTTAGGAGCAGGCAGAAATAATGTGTGTAATCCCAAAGCAGTATTGAACCAGGGTCAAGTTAAGAATGTTAATGAAGGTATTTTGTCCCACCACTCTGATCTTCCCATTCCTTGTTTTCCTCTCTGCTGTGCCCCCAAGCAAACACCACAAACAGAAGCACTCCGGTGGCCTGCGTGGTGTCTGTTGCACCAGTGAGACTGCAAATTCACAGCTGAGAATGGGAGACACCACATTGCTTCTCGCAGGCATTTGCAGTGTCTGTCAGCATGGGAACTCCTGCTCTGGAGCACCCAGGTGGGTTGTTCTGTGCGTGGTCCAGCCGGACACGCTGCAGCACCAGCTGCCGGGCTAGCAGGGTGCATCTTACCCCTCTCCAAAGTATTGGTGTGGTTGATATTACTGCAACGTACGAGTCTTTCTGGATTAATCATGCCCTTCTGGGATCTGAAGCTCTCAACTGCATGCTAGTACAATATGATGATCAAATACAAAGATGTATTTGATTTTTTAAATACAGGTTTGTAATGAATAACATTTAATATCTGTTCTGGTAACTGTTTATTCTTGTATCTCCTGTTTTAAGTGGGTGGTGGAGAAATACGGTGTTATTATAAATGGAAATCTGTAAACAATTAAAATTGAGAAGTACTGTTTTCATGCATTTCAAGTGTGTGGGTATATACAGGTACTTTAGCTAAAACATTTCACTTCCTGCTTTAGAAAATCACTATTAGGAATGCGGAGACAACTTCTTTTCTACCCAAGCAGGATGTGCTGGGGTCTAGCAGGTAACCATGACACAATAATCTGTTACAGAGATGCAGTTCTAGGCATGTGTAATGAATTTATAGAATCGTAGAATAGTTTGGGTTGGAAAGGACTGCTAAAAGTCATCTAGTCCAACCCCCATTTTTCTTTCTCTTTTCCTCTGTCCTGGTGTTGTAGTTTTGGGTTGGTTTCCTTCCATTCCCCCATCAGTTTCAGGAGACATGACACTCTGCAACACTTTGGTTTTATGCATAGGAAATAAAGGTTTTAGCTGTAGACAGACTCAAAACATGGTCCCTTTGAGGTACTTGATATGAATCACATTGTTTCAGGGATGCTTTATAGCCTGTCTCAGGGCAGTGCTTCTAGTGAAATACTCTCGCAAACACCTATCAACATTTACAGGTGCTTGCTTATTTTTGATAGGGGGAAGGTGGGGAAATTCTGCCTACCAAGTAGGGTTTCATCTGTATATTGTGTAAGGAAATGCTGCTGGGTCTTTTCTCAACAATCCAGTATCGGCTGCATGGTTTTTATCACCTGATCCAGGCTCTTTAATCCCACTAGTTGGAAATTTTCACGCCCTCTCCTCTTTCTACCACCTAGCAATATACTATAATAACATTACGTGAGTGAAAACTCAGTTAATGTTCAGATGCAGTGATGATTGGCACTGAGTCAGCTGTGTTATTTGGGGTGAAAGAAGGATATTCTTTGTGTGTAGTATCTCTTTAGTGTTACTACGTCTTATTTACTCCCACTCCCTTCTATATATAGGCCCTGCATTATACCAAGAAGTACTCGTGCTGTTCTCTCATTTGAGGGTTTTACGCTGTGTTTTGTGAACTATGCTGCCTCTTAGTTTTTCTGATATAGGAAATATGATCTTTTTTTTAAAGAAAATCTATTCTTGTTATTTTCTTTTTAAATTATTCTGTTATCGAAAAGGACGTTTGCTATGAATCCTGATCTTATTTATTTTCTAGCCCCATCAGACATAAGGCAAGTTTAATAAAAAATTGTTTGAGACTGGGAGAGTGTTTTGGCACAGCATCACGGTATGCTAGTCCTGGCTTTTCCACTCTTCCTCAGACATTTGCTCCTGTCCCATGTCAGAGGACCAGGATTGGTCTGGATGGACTTCTGCTTTTACCACTCCTGTATTTCAGTGTTGTGATACAACCTTTCCTCTCAACCTCTGGAAAGATGCTGACTCTATGAGAGATTGCCTGAGATCTAGTTTTGCTGCCTTATATTTGACATTTCTGAATTTTACACAATTTATTATGACTGACTTGAAGATGGATAAGGGAGGGGAATGGGATTTCACTTCTCAGTCACACAAATGTCATTGTGCCAGGCAGGTGGTTTCCAGGTAGATGAATGTATGGTTG
>NW_010136629.1:0-18252 GCF_000699245.1 Pterocles gutturalis | reverse complement strand
AGCCTTGGAAGTTTTTTCTACAGTAAAGCTGCTTTAAACTGTAAGGAAACATTTACTGTGTTAAACTGGTTTTGTTTTTTTTTTTTTTTTTTCCACTTCAAGCTTTTAAAAAAGGGATTCCAACTAACTAGCAAGAAAGCATGTGGGTTTTTTTTTAATATAAAAAAAATCAACCCAAATCTTATTTATTTTGATGAATAACTGTATTGCAAAATGTTAAAAATGAGATTTCACCAGTTTTTGTACCTGAGAGACTCTCAGGCTTGTTTTACAAATGGAAGGGGAATAAAAAGTAGTGAAGGGAGAGTAAATAAGGGGGGGGGGGGGAAGCAATTATAGCAAAATGACACTCCATTTTTAAATTCCAGCTCATTTTTTTCAAATTATTAAAGCTATCTATGACAAGTCTAACTGTAAAGAATTAAAGAAATAATATTTAGGTTGTTTCTAAGTTGCTTATGACAGTGCTTCATCAGCATCTCTCTTTATTCAGGTTTCTTTCTTGTATTGCTTGTGTCAGACTTCCATAAAGAAACCACAAAGGTGCATTTTAATTTCTTTCTGTACCTGCCCAATAGTGGTGGAAGTGGGAAAGTTTGCAACTGAAGGACGTAAGCTTGGGAGGAGAATTAGGAGCTGGGAGACTGCAGCTCTCCTGTCGGAAACAGCACTCCTGAGCATGGAGGGCTTCTGCGTGCGGGAGCGAGCTGCTGTGCCAAAATTCACTTCCCAATGCACTGTGCCCACCTGTCCTGCCCTGCTGCTTTCCCTGTGCGAGTTCCTCAGTCATTCAAGCCTAGAAAAAAGTAACAGTCCATCCAAGTAAATGTGTTTTGTTGTTGTTGTTAGGGATTTATTTTTTTTTTGAGTGGATTTTTGTGTGTTTGTTTATTTTAAAAGAAATACAAGTCAAAAGCTTTCTGCACAAGCTTGCTTGTGCTACTCTTTCTTCTGAGTCTCTTCTGTATACTCTAAAATGCACACAAATCTCCCAATAATAACGGGAGGTGAACCATCCAGAAAGTGCCTCCCCCCCCCAGTCTTCCTTGGCACAGGAGTACAAGATTTTTGTGTGCTCAAAGTTTGCTGGGAGTAGAGGAGCTACGCTGAGATAGCTGAGCTACAGCATAGCATGACTAGCACCATGCAGTTGGGTGGATGGTCCTCCTGCCCTCACTTTCGTGATAGTCTCAGTAGTTTCACGTCTCTCAGCACAGTGAAGGATTCAGAGGGGTGCTGTCTGCCAGCATGAGATCACGCGTGAGCAGACATTTCTGGAGGTGGGTCTGCCAATGGCTGACCAGGAGAAAGGTCTTAATCAGCAGTGGGACTGTTGGCTTGCAGGTCTCTAGCTGCTCTGTATGGTCCCCCTGGCTGTGCTCTTCAGTGGAGGGTTTGGACTTTGGCCACAGTGGCTTCAGGGACAGCTGCTACATACAAGGACATATGCTCAGCTAAATCTCATTGTTTCCATAACACTCTCTAAAATCCATGTTTTAAAAAAAATTGACATTTGTTTCTTGTTGAATGAAATTGCAGTTTGGTGCTCTGCTGTGCGATATGCCGTCCCTGCACACGTTCCCCAAGCCCTGTTCAGAACGGTTGTTGGTAGGATCTAGTTAGGTCAGCATCCTGCCTGTAGCTCTGGTTTCTCTGGAGGGATAATCAAGGTGTACAGTACTGCTGCTGTTGGTGTTTCTCTGTGGGAATTATTGCTGATTTTAAACTTGCCCATTCTTGTTTTGCCCAGAGGAGCTGAATGCCCTCTCACCACCCTCTCCTTTGCAGGTGAATTCTCAAACCACTTTATAAATGCTGATAAATCCGTGTGTTATGTCATGGGATAGAACATTGCTATCCCTGCTGTACAGGTAGGGAAATAAAAGGTAAAAGCAGCTTCTACTCTGAATTCCTATTTTTGCGTGTCCTTATACTAAGATGCTGAATCTGCAAGTATACACAGCTCAGCAGAGTCATTCACGTAATTGCATGAAAGCAGTGAAGTTTCTGAAACAGAAACACTCTATATGCTTTGCACTACTGAAGCAGAGTAGGGTATATCTGCAGGCATACATGTATTTACTGTTCTGCTGCCACCACGGGTGGCTCCGCGGCATACCCAGGTGATGGTGCTGGGCTGCATCCCTGGTCCCGTGAAGTGGATCCTTGCCCCATGGCTGCACGCTGTGCTTTTCCCTAAAGCCACTGTGGGTGCAATTTAAAGTTTCCTTGGTTTAAGAGTTGATCCTTTTAAATGGAGTCCACTACAATTCAAATGGAAATATTAGTCATGTTCTTACAAATGTTCAAACCACTTCAATCCCTCTAATTTATTTGCCTGGATGATTTCCTCTGGCAGGGAATTCCTCTGGTTAACTCTCCTAAGGAGGAGTATTGCGTTTAATCTGTTTTCAAAGTTAATGCCTTTCAGTTTTGTCTGTGCTCCCACTTCAGGTTTCTCTGTAGAGTTGGTGTTTGATTTGCCACTTGATGAGAAATATCCTTGCCTAAGGAAAGAGAATTGAATTTGGCAGCAAGTGGAGTGGGTGGGTATAAAGTCTGCACAGCTACACAGAGCTGTCACTTGGGCTCCTGCTCCTCTGTGCAGGAGATGGAATATTTCCTAATGAATTAAATCCCTTGAATCAGGTCACAACAGGAGAATTTTGTTTTCCTGATGAATGGCAATGATCAAAATCTCTATTTACACTTAGTGGTTTTAATTTTATATTCCTCTTCCCTTCACCTATAGAAGACACTAAGTATTTTTGAGGTTGGAAAATGAAACATCTTGAATGACAAAGTGCAACAGGTTTTATAGATAGATATAGATAGATATAGATATATCTCCATGGAATAAAGCAAACTGTATTCATCTGACCTGGTCATAAAATGATTCAGGTGAGCGGGGAAGGCTTGGTTATGTGGAGAGCCACGCGTGGGAACTGGTGCAGAAGTCTGTCCAGAACTACACAGATATGAGTTGAGGTGCCATGTGATTATCCACTCCCCGGGAAAGACTGAAGCAAACGGCTTGAACACAACACCCACTGCACAGCACGTGGCAGGAAAGGCTGGTGCCCTCAACAAGCTGTTCTGCGGTGCAGCAGCTCATCCAGGAGCTTCAAAGGACTTGTCCGATTTCCCTAATGTACAAATAAGTGCTCCGCTAGAGTAGAAGGGAACCCTGACACACAGACTAATTCATTTCATCTGACTTTAAGAATCTACGTGGCAGGTGTTTGAATATTCCCACTTTTGTAATTTTATTGTGTTTATCTTGCATTTCTGTATAGTCAATGGAGAGAAAGAGGCACATTTAAGGGATGGCCACCTCGCAGCCATGCCTGCTGCCTGCCAGAGGGCTGCTCTGGGGAGTAAGAAACATCTAAAGATGCTAGGAGCTAAAGATGTTAGGAGAAATGAGGCACTAGTAGTGATCCTCACATGGACTGGTGGCTTCGTGGTAGTTCTCCCTCCCTGCAAAGTGGTGCTGTTGTGTTTCATCACTTATTTTTGGGGATGGAGGATAAATCCGGAGAATACTAAAGTAGTGGGGATGGAAATAGAGGATCCTTTACTATGTACAGACGATGCAGCCCCAAAATGCGCTATGTCCATCAGTGCTTTTGTACATTTTTTGCTTTTTGGATCCATGGATAGCTATAAACAGTCATCTTGTTTCTTCCTGCTGTGGCTGTATCTGTGTTCTGCTTCTTGTCTCATCAGAGGCCTGCATAGAATAGGCTTCCCTATCTTTGATTTACATTAATTTTTATTTATATGTATCTTTGATCTCTCTCCACCCAAATACACTTGCATACGTGTGCTCACACGGATGCTCACAGGGCAGTGGTGCCTGACCATCTGCTTTGAATTACTGGAAAGGAAATTGTATGTAAAGGCCATCCAGGGACCACTAAAGAGAGAGGCAGAGGGAAGGAGCGCTCTCTAATCAGCAGTTCATTAAATAGCAACAGCTTGTGGCAGAATTGTGCTTATGAGACTGCTGAGCACTTAGGTATGCTTAGTTGTTTAATTTGGGAATTTGAAAATTTATTAGGATTTTGGGTAACTGCTTCTGAGTTATCCAAGAAAGGCAAGGTAAAAAAAAAACTTATCAGTGTTGAAAAAAGTAATGTGTGGCAAAAGAGGGTGAAGCCATGTCTCAGAGAAACATAAACATTTAGGAAATAGTTTAAGTTAGGGCAAAAATCACATGGCAGAAAACAAACAAAAGATGGCCCTGACGCTGTGTGCCTGTGTAGGGATTGATGAGTTTGTGGAATAAACCTCTTTGGAGAGTCACAAAGGTGCTGGGGGCGTTTAAGGGACAGGGAATAAGTTTGGAGTCTATAAAATAAATATAATCAGTAAACCAGTCTTTCCTGAAAGTAACTCCAGTCAAAGATGCAAAGTCAGCTGTATTTTTAAAAATGAAGTGACATGGTCAAGGATATACTATTAGCTGTGAATTTTGGGAAGAGGAAGATACGGGTAGTGTAAAAATGCTGCCTTCCAGTTTAGCAAGAAAAAGTAGGTCAGGAGATTTTCATCCTTCCTTTACTTTTACTCTAAATAGATTAATCGTATCTCAGATCTGGCAATGCATACAAACCCATAATCTACAGAATATTTTATGTAGGAAAGAAACTCTAGTGTTTATGCAATTAGCATTTAATCTCAGTCTGTGTGGTTAGAGAAATACATACAGCAGATGAATGCTGAGTCATTAACTCAACATTAATAATGTATTCATAGCCACCTTATGGACCTCAAATTTGCAGATTCTTCTCCAATGCCAGGAAATCTGAAAGCTTAAAGAAAAGAGTCAAGGAATACTGTACCCGCCAACTGCCTTAAAGAGAAATTCTGAAAATGGGATTTGAGTAAAAGGCTGCGATTCTTTTTTTTTTTTTTTCTTTCTTTCCCCCCCTGTACATGATATATAAACAGAATGAAATTTCAGGGTGGCAACCCTAACTGTAGCTACTCCCATCGTGTTTTTATGAACTTGGCCATAGAGATCATCTTTCATAACAGCTAGGATCAGATTTTAAAATGTCAATGCCTATAGTCAGGCAATTGAATAAATAGCCTAACTTTCTTAAAGGTACTGGTTGAAGTCTTGCTACTTGAATTGGCTTTGAACTGTGGAGAGACAGGTGCCCCTTGTTTTTCCCCTAAAATAGGACTACTTCCGTAGGTTTTGAGAAACAGGTTTCATTGCAGGAACCTGCAGACTCCAGAGTCTGAAAATGGGAGGACACATGGAGTCTGCTCTGGGTGGTAGGGGTTGCATTGCCTCCTTTTGCACTGCTGAGGTGTAACACAGCAAGCTCGCACCGGGGTGGACAGTTTGCTGGGTGTTAAGGTACATTTGTGGAGACAGTGCCCAGATTTGTCAGCAGAAGCAACATCAGCCAAGCAATTTAGAGGAACAGCCACAGCTGGGGAAATGGAGGGTTTTAGTATTTTCTATCCAGAAGCTTTCTTCCAAGTTCAAAGCTAAAAACATGGTGGTAGTATTTCTGGTGTTCTCTCAGTTGCTTCATATAGATCCAGTGAAGCAGGATCATAGAATCATTAAGGTTGGAGAAGACCTCAAGGATCATCAAGTCCAACCATCAACCCAACACCACCTAACTCACTAACCCATGTCCCTAAGCACCACATCTACACGTTTCTTGAACCCCTCCAGGGATGGTGACTCCACCACTTCCCTGGGCAGCCTTTTCCAATGCCTGAGCACTTTTTCAGTGAAGAAGTTTTTTCTACTATCTAGCCTAAAGGTTTGTTCAGCAAAGGGCAGAAAGGATTAGACGGAAAAATAATTTGCTCCCATCCTTCTTACAATTTGCGTATTTCCTCTCATGTTTGAGAAATCCAAAGCCACTTGGCTAAATTTTGTCTGTATGTGACAGATTGCTCTGGCTACCTGGCTGCCTCACTTGAGGGACTGGGTAGGAACATTGCTGGAGATCTTACAGCCATGATTTCATAAGCAGGATCTGCTGCTGTTCTCTGAGTTACCTTTGCATGATGGATACATGCACAAGCAACCCTGCGGTGCCACCAGTGGGTTGATCCTGTGGGTTGCTTGTGGAAACAAGACAGATAAGTGAATTCAGACTGGCAGGTGGGCACATCAGTTTTCAGTTGATGAAGGATTGTTTCAGTGCAGGTATTGATAACCAGAGTGATGGTACACCGTGGATTTATTTGTGAGAGCTCATACCTTGCTGCATACCAGGTCAGAGATTGGCCAAAGGGCCGAAGATGTCCTACAGCAGATTTCCTATGGCAGCCCCTCCTCTCCAGAGAGGGGGATACGTTTTTTATTTCACAAATGGGCTGAAGCAGTATCTCTTCTCCCTGTAAAAATCTCCACACCCTGCGGTGGTGGGAACACCTGAGCACTGTGCTTACCAGTTCCCTGATGGGGAAGTGGTGTCATTGCAAGCAATGAAATCAAACCAGCTGAGGTGCAAATAGATTGCCCTGGCTATTTACCTTGCTTTCATTTTGACGGAGGTGAACAACACAGGTTATACAGTAAACCATACAGTGTAGTGTTTTCTGACAAAAATAATAAACTGAGATGCCCATCGTCTGCTGTAGGAAATATTGAAAGTTAAATGGTCATTGTAAAATGCGAGAGTTGTTATTGATCCTTCCTGTCTCCCCTGAGGGGTCTAGGAGACATGTAACTGAGGTGTAGGCAGGCATGTTGCCTTTGGGTTTTTTCCCTGAAGTTACAGAATTTCCTATTTGAGTTAGTGCTCCCTGCCTGGTGCTGTACCTTTGGCAGACAAGGGGCAAAGGTTGCTCTGAGCCCAGCAGTTCCTCCTTGTTTGAGGAGAGGCTAAAGAGTTTCACTGTCTAGCAGGTGGCTGCAATTTTGAAAATAGCTTCTTAATAAATTTTCTTCGCCCTGTTTTTTGTCTGACATGCTAATTAAGCTCACCGGGGGAGTGAGTGGCTTGGATTCCTCCTTCGCTCTCAGGCTCCTGCATACAGGCAACAAATGTAGATGTATTTATGCAATTGTGGCAAGGGGGAAGGCATCCAAATTCTTGACCTGTGGACGTACTGAAGCATTTAATCCCAGAGAAGGAAAACAGGGGCATGCTGTTCCTGAGGCACTGTGGGCAGGGCAGGGGTGCTAATGAATTGGAAGAGGAGGGCTAGATGCGCCAGAATAGAGCGGAAAGTGTGTGAAAAACAGATTGTGTGAGTAATTACTTTTGCATACCTTCCTGACCATTACCAGCAGGACTGGATTTCTGATGAAAAAACTTAATTAAAAAGTTTAGTTTTTTCCTCTTAAGAAAACTGTGCACAAGGACTCATCGGTGAGTGGAATTTAGGACACTGATTAATTGCTTTTAAGTGATCAGCTGTGTGAATCCAGCTAAGATGAGAGAAACAATAAAAGTTGGCAACCTGCTGGGCTAATGGTACAAATACTTGAGCAGCATTTTTAAAGCAAGGCTTTTCTGATGACTGCCCCATTGCTGCCGTTGCAGGTAGGTATTTGCTGCAAGAAGGGATAGAGGGGACTTGGAAGTGCAGCAGCAGCACCCATTTTTCAGTCTTATGTCCCCTGATTATTTCTGTCTATTTCTTTACCCTTAGGAGCCTTGCCTAGTGCTGGCCTCTGTACAAGGTGCTGCTCAAATGCAGACCTGGCATCTATCTTCTATGGTAGTGCATTGCCCTCTGTGACTGTGTCATGGGACGTTGGAGCAGGAGCCAGGATTTAATTGCGTGAGGTCCAGGCTGCGCTGCAGACGGGTGCGAGGGGAGCCAGCTCTCTGTCTAGTGTCAGATGCATGGGATTTGACAGATCTGCAAATACCGGGCAGAGATCCCGACTTCGAGACCCTGCTGCATAAAAAAGGCTTTTACGGGCAGTGGGACAGATTGCAGTGGGTTTCATGTCTGTATTAGTACGAGTGTAGCAATTAAAACGGGTAATACAACACTGCAAGGCTGTGTGTTGTACATGGGAAGTGTTATGGCTGTGTGGCAGCATCTACTCTTCAGAACTGTGTTTTTTCATTCCTTCCAGGCTTACGTTTTTGGTTCATTTAAAATGCTGTGGCATCATTCCCTCTTCATATAGGTACTTGAGGGTACGAAACCCACAGTGTTACAGCACAGCTGGTCCAGGGCATCTTTAAATGTTTTTTTTTCTCTAGCACGGGCAAAAGCTGAGGATTGAAATGTGCGATAGTTTGCACATGCTTAGTTCTGTCTATTCAGTCTATTTCTTGACTTCCCAATCGCTTCCATACATATGCTTTCAGTGTCCTTGGAGTTTTCAGATCGCAGGGAGAGAAAATGGGGTCCTGTAGAAAGGTACCACTTTCTAGTTGGGGGATTCTTATTTCTGTAGAGCTTTCTGTGCCTCTGGGATGAGGCTGAGGGAAGCTGTGGAGTTCTAAGTAAAGAGGAATGATGGAGGAGTGCAGTAGTTGGTGCTTCAGTTGGGTGAATAGAAAAACATTGGAGTACACGTGCTTTGTGTAAAACCTGTGTGCTGCACATACCGCCCACTGGACACTTATGGTCAATTCAAACCTTCTGAACCCCAGCTTCCCAATGAGAACAGCACGTGTTCATGATGAATATGAAAAAGAAGCAGAAGGGATGCCTGTCCTGTAGCTTGTTTTAACAGTGCTTGAAAGTATTAGTCATGCAACAGTGGCAAAAAAATCACAGAAAGAGAAGCTTTCTTTTAATGCTTGACAGATAAATTCATTATGATAAGACCCAGAACATTATTCCTCAGGCAATAATCTCTCAGCTTCTAAGCAGAGAGATTAGAGCTGGATTTTTCCGTAGTATTGTTTGTGCATGGCTTCTCTGCTGTTCTGCTTTGTTTTCAAATTCCAGGGATTTTAGGATATTCACTTTTCCTCTTCTTCCCTTACCCTGGAAAAGCCTTGCTAGATCACTGAGAGCTACTGTTCAGCATGTCATCATCCTTTATCACCCTTACAGTATGTGTCTGGTTTTTTCCCAAAGCATCCTTCACCTTTCCCTGGCACCTTCTCCTTTGACTAGCAGTGGCCGTGCTTTCCTTCTTCAAGAGTTACATCTAATGCGTAATAGCACTCAAGACTCAGCATTTTTGTGTTAAGTCAAACCTTGTTGCTTTCATATCCCATCATGTTTGTCACTCTCTTATTTCAGATTGACTTTCTCCATTTGAAATTGTCCTCGTAAGAGGATCCTGCATTTGTCCTGTGCCGCCTTTCTGTTGCAGTGTGCGTCCTCACTGTGCCCTTTTCCTCTTCGTTCATCATCTCCAAATCTTTCCGTATGGATATTCTCTACTTCCTCGCACTCTCTCACTTGCATTGCTGTAATTAAATATTTTTCTGTTGGGAAGGAGTTAATAGTATCGGAGAAGAATGCAGTCTGTGGTATTCCAGATATTAGAGTTGTAGTCCATTTCACTCTTGCCAGTATGTGGAAGCATTAAAAGAAGAGAATTGCAATAACGAGGCATAGTTTGAGGTCCTGGTAATAAAGTGAGGTGAGCAGCAATCCTGATTCAAAATGCATCTCTTCAGAGCATACCCTCATGGTTCTCCTACCTCTGTACCGAAGTTCCCCTCATCAATGTATATAATATCAATAAATCAATCTCTTACAAATGAAGAACATTGCTTCCCTTGTTCTGTTATTGATTTACAGAAGATGTACTGTATCCTCAAAGCTAAAAATCAGGAGGTTTTAATGTGTTTAATGTTCTGCAAATAACTTTGACTCCAGCTCATGCTGTAGATAAACTCTAGATGTGGCAGAAAGGCCTTTTTGTATGGGGAAGGCATATTTAAATTAACTCCTCCCTTTCTCTTCCATCCCTCTTCCTTCCATCTTCCTACTCCTCTCGATCTGCTTGTTTATAGCAAGCCCAAGGAGAGAATAATGATTCCCAGAGTGTTTCAGGGGCTTGATCTGAAATTCTAGCTGCATAGGCGCTTGTATTAGTGAAAGCAGCTAAGTTTAAATTCTCTGCAGGATGGCAGATGAAAAGCACATTTCAGTCAAGCTTAAGGACACAGTTACATACAGAATAAGTACACTTTACCCCCAAAACTGGGAACCAAATGACAAATTGGCAAATTCATTGCAGCTTCACTGGTTTTAGGGAAACAGCACTGAAACAGTAAATATGGTACCTCCTGGAGTGTTTTCTCCTTTGAATAAATTCACTGAGATCCTAGACAGTTCTGTTTTTCTCAGATAGTAATTCAGGATGCAGAGTGATCATAAAAGCTTGATGAGTTGCTTTTACCCATAGTTACTGGCTAACAAGGTGGTACTTAGAAAATGAACAGAAGGTTTCCTGTCTAGAATTGCCTACAGTGAAAAGACATGTTTCAGAAAATTGATGTCATCAAGGAGCTCAAACCTGTTGATGTTTTATTTGGTGGCTTCCCATGCTGAGAGTTTGGAGTCACTGCTTATAATACTTGAGTTTGTGCTAATGCCGCTTGGTTTGATGAAAAAAGCACGATTGGTGTCTACCTGAAAAGAACCATGTATGGAAAACTCCCCTTGTAAAGTTGGGAGGGACCCCCAGATATCATCTAGTCCAGCTTTCTGCTTGGAGCAAGACTAATGTCATAGTTAGATCAGATGTATCAGGAGAGACTGAAGAAACAACAGTGTATGAACACATTAAGGACTGGAAAACATTAATATACTACCTGTGTTGCTTATTGATTAAGATCCTGTTTTCAGATGCTTATAATTTTTGTCATGCTTTCATAGAATCATAGAATGGTTTGGGTTGGAAGGGACCTTAAAGATCATTGAGTTCCAACCCCCCTGCCATGGGCAGGGACACCTCCCACCAGCCCAGGTTGCTCAAAGCCTCATCCAGCCTGGCCTTGAACCCCTCCAGGGATGGGGCATCCACAGCTTCTCTGGGCAACCTGGGCCACTGCCTCACCACCCTCACAGTGAAAAATTTCTTCCTAATATCTAGTCTAAATCTACCCTCTTTCAGCTTAAAACCATTACCCATCATCCTATCACTCCATCCCCTGATCAAGAGCCCCTCCCCGTCTCTCCTGTAGCCCCCTTTCAGCACTGGAAGGCTGCCGCAAGGTCTCCCTGGAGCCTTCTCTTCTCCAGGCTGAACAACCCCAGCTCTCTCAGTCTGTGCTCGTACGGGAGGCACTCCAGCCCTCTGATCATTTTTGTGGCCCTCCTCTGGGCTCGCTAGGCTGAAGTTTTCCATGCTAATGATTACAGGTCTGAACGGATGGCTCATTTCTGAAAGACAAGTAAAGAATATCTTCTCTATCCCATGTAAGTATTTTCATGAACTTGTCTTTGAAGAACTCTAGCAATCCTATGCTTTGGAGCAAGAATATGACTTTCAGACGAGGTTTTGGTGTTTGTGTCATCTAGGCAGAAGTCCGTGTGGCATGCTTTCAATTCTTTGAATTTAATAACTAAGTTTTCCCAAGTCTGAGCATCGCTGTCCCTACTCTGCAGCCCTGGGCTCCAACACTGAGTCTTACTCTAAAACCAGCACTGAGGATGAAGCCTCCTTTATTCCCGAACTCCTTGGGTTCCCATGCAGTGTCTAGGAAAAGGCTGTCTAACCTGATTGCAGATACCACAAGGTTTTAAACAGAATTGGGTATTGATTTAATGCCATGTGATGGAATCTTTGGGCTTTTTAAAAAATTGCTCTATTAAAATACCGCAGAAGTTCCTAGGTTATGCAGGTAACAAGATAGCTCCAAAAAATATTATTAAGGCTAGAGAGGCCAGTGCTCACAGAACTATGAAATGCCAGAAGGAAGGATAGCTCCAGGACCCTGCTTCCCGCCCCCGTTGTTTCTAAATTGTGATAGTCTTTCTAAGTGGATGATTGCACCCTGAATTTTCCCCGATACTTTGGTCTCATTTATAGCACAGAAGAGAGGCTGTTGCCCTTGTATTTGCTTCAGCAGCTGAAAATTGCACAGCAACTGAAGCAAGAGACTGCAGGAAGAAATAATACGGTTCAGGCAGGTGAGAGCTGCCCTGGAGAGCTGCATCCTGTCTCTGCCCATTGCATCATCTTCCTGAGGTGGCTCAGACCAAACTTCTTGCTTGTTGGTAAGGATAAGATTGTCTTTTGCAGGATGAGACTTGGGAACTGTTTGCAGAAAGGTTAAGCAGTGCAACTGCAAATGAAGTCATACCTAAGCCAGAGAGAAGATTGTGTCCCGTGTTTCTCAGCTGGGCTTCCTGAAAGTCAGTGGATATATTTTGGACCTTAATGTCTCTGTACATCAGCTACAAATAGTAGCTATAGAAATATAGTTTCTATGCACTGATTGAGGGAAGGACCCTGTAGAAAAACCTGTATGAACATTTAAAGTTTGTATTGGAAAGAATGCTTGATAGCTGGATTAAGGCTGCTGCAGCAACTGCAATTCTGACATCTCTTTAAAGCTTGAAAATGCTTTAAACTTGCACGATCTTATAATGTAAGGTTCTTTTAATAGTGTTTCCATCGTAAGATATATTTGGGAACTTTATAAAACAGTATTAATAAAGACTCTGTCCACTCCAGCTGTCTTCTTCCCATCCTAACTTTCTTTTTAATATGTAGGCAGATTTTTAATGTAAATGTTAGTTTTGGGTTTTTTTGGTTTTTGTTTTTTTTTATATGTATGCCTGCACATTGTCCAACAGATGGACTGGACTGTTTCTTCCAAAACACAAGAAGCTTGCACCATTTGAGACACTTACAGCAGTGCACGTGACTGTGTCATGGAGGTGAAATGCTGCTGCATCCAAGAAGTGGTTGTTTACACCATCGGTATGCTTCGTGCCAGTGTAAATGACTTGCAGAAGATGCAGGGCCACAGGGAATCAAGCTCCATATTCTAGCGCAAAACATGTAATTTTGTTGAAAGTGATTTACAGGCGGAGTTTGTTTATGCTTCCCCTGCCGTAGTGAATAAATACTGTGGTTTGGGATGCTCCATCAAGCAGTGTTGGAGGTTTGTGAAATATTGGGCTTGCTGTAAGAGGAGACGGGTTCTGGTTTTTATTTTAGAATAGTTAGTGAGCTCTCTTCCTTCACAGATACATTTCACTGCCTGTCGCCATAAATCTTATTTAAATACTTGGGGGTGGGGGGATGGGGAGAATTTTAGCTTGTACTTGGATGTCCTTAGAAATTTGTTATCTAGAGAGAGGGAGGGACAGCCCTTGTTGCACATGATTATCTCCTGCTTAGGCATGGAGACAGGCTTGAACAGTGCCAGGCTGTCTCCTTGCCTTGACTTGTATGAAAAAATCACTGCTTCTGTTCCCCACTTGTAAAGTAGGAATTATATTACTTGGCTCAGCCTGAATTAAGAAGTTTTTGGTTTGCATAAAAGTTGGTGATGGAAAGCAGTTCATGTCGTTAATCACTTCTAGTTCCTTGAATGTATTCATCTGGCAACCTAAAGAAAAAGCTACAGCCCTAGAAGAAGCTTAAAAAATAGAAACTAGGCAAGAGAGAGCATAAAATTAACTAGGGTCCACCCAGGCTGGTTTGGTTTGTTTTTTTTTTTTTGGTGTGGGGTTTTTTTTTGTTTGTTTGTTTTTGTTTTTTTGAGGGGGTTTAGGTCCTTCAGGAGCTTAGACCCAAATGTCTTATTAGCCCGTTCCTTCCATTCTCCAGCCTCTCACACCGTTTGTGGGAAATCGGTCAGCACAGGGAGGCACCTGTGTGCTCTGGCTCGTGTGGCATGCTGACAATCACTGGCTTGTCCTGGTGTGGCATGCCAGGTTCCTTCTCTTGGAGGAAAGTTCAGTTCTGGAAGAGGATTCTCAGCTTGTAGCTGTGAGCGTGCCCGCTGTGAGGGGCAGGGTTTGGAGGAAGGCTCGGGGCCGGCTGTAGTCTCCCATCGAACTCACACATTAATGCAGAGTTGCTCCCTGGGAACTGAAGACTAAAATGGGCAGGAATTTCTGAAAGAAAAAACATGGCTGTTTAATTATTTCATGAATTGTGTGTGCAGAGCCTTAAAATATTTCCAGTTTCTGACATTTTTCCTTCCTAAGGAAGGTGACCTGTATGCTTCTGGTCCTTAGCTTCTGTTCTTACACATATACAGCAGGTAGCGCAGGGAGGGAGTAAAGATGCAAAGTGGAGTACAAAAACCAATAATAACTTGGATAATTAATTGCTGTAAAAGTTACAGCTTGCCTGCTGGTGAAGTTGTATTTGAATCTGAAATAGAAAATTTCACCAGTTCTCAGTAATTGTTCAGATGAGTAGTAAAGCCTTTGGGTCGAAGTAAGTACAACCTAAGTACTGATGTAATAGCAGGGAAACTTTCGGAAGGTTCTGCAGAGGAGAGAAGCATGTGCTTAGTTTAAAATTAGGGCAGATCTACTGACATGACCAGACCCATTGCTGAACTATCTGTGTCTTAAAGGATAAATATATAGCTGTGTCTTAAAATATAATTAAAAAATAAGAGAATGCTAACAGAAAACACACAGCTTGCGCTGTAAGGTCTGGTTTTTTTCATGTAGACGTGAATATGGAACAAGCAGGCTGGCTGGCCCGTGTCTGGCTCGTGGAGCAGACGGTGCGGCAGCACTGGTGAGAGCGAGGGGAATTCGGTGGATGTTCCTTCTGTGTCCCACACTGATGAGGCAGGAAGCACTTGTTTTGCCAGTCGACGGGGTTAGTACAAAGGACACAGGCACCAAATTAAAAAAAAGTAAGCTTATTTTTACTTATGTTTAAAGTGATAAAATAATGGGCAAAATAATACAGTGAAAATGAATTAAAGCAAGATAAGGTAAAGCAGCAAAATAATAAGCAAACTACTGCAGCAAGCATAAAATTAGGTAATGAACCTAATCATTACTACATAGAGTTAACGATAGTGATTAAGAAAGATACATCACCAATTACCTTATTAATACATTGCCATCATCCAGATCTGCAGTCACTGGGGAGCCTGGCTGCAGTGAGGATTTGGAGAGAACCCTTCCCAGCAATTGGGAAATCTCTATACAGTGCGGCCTCTGTACAGATGAGGCTTCCAAATTTCCCTGCAAATGGTTCCCACTTTTATACAATTAAATAAGCAACTTTATGTCTTAAGCTGCGAAAAACATTTGGTGTAGTTTTTTTTTCCTTGTTAACTTTTCCCCGTGTTTGTCCAGAACCCGAAAAAAAAGTTAAGAAGTAGTAAAGGTATCTGGTTATCTTTGATTATGTATCTCTCAGCAAAGCCCATCACCACCCTGCTACATGCTGTCCTGTAGAGATCTGTTTGTTTGACATAGGTATACCTCTTTTTTGGCGAGTGGGGCTACTGGTACACAAGTGTTATTTTACAGCAATGCTCTATAACCACTACAACAAAAGCTTTTGTAAATTGGCATATATTCATAAGGTAATACATTGCGTATGTGATCAATATTATACATATTAGGTATATTGTTAGGTTGTGAGCTTCATCTAGAAGTCAACTTTTGATTCAGGGCATCAGTGAATGCACTAAGAGAAGCTGGTATTAGCTCTGAGTAAATATTAGTAAGCAGTGCTTGCTTGGGGTTATTAAGTATGTTCCTTAGAATTCACGCAGGTCTCTCGCACAAGAGAGCAGTAATTAGAGTGGAGCTGAGCAACGTATGGAAAACGACATTGTGTATTCGCCGGCAGGAGGATTTATTTTCCCTGAGACTTCAAGTTGTCAATCCCGCTTCTCCTGAGGAGAGCACTGCTGGGCTGGGAGTGATGGGTTACTGTGGGAAGACAATCATGATCAACAGCGAAAAGGAAGCTGATCTGAAACTTTCTCTCCTAAGCTCAGTCGTAATCAGAAGTGTTTCCCTGATGGCTGGCGGAGCTGGCTACAGCTCACAAGGAGACCTGCCAACAGTAGCAGGAGGGGTTTAGTAGAATTTATATTTCCTTACTTTGTAAATGTTCTGGATCCAAATCTCTACTGCTGTCTTACCCAAGAAAAATTATGCGTACTTGGGGAACTGAGGAGTGTTTCACTTTCCAAATGCAGAGGTATGCCAGTCACATCTCACAAGACGGAGAAGTGTGGGGCACTAGAGAATTAGAATGGTTAAAACACCGGAGCTCCTTCGAGAGTTTTATTTCAGCTGTTCTAATTGTGGCAGTTTTTTGCGGAACAGAGTATGAGAAATCGTTGGTGATGCTTTTTTTTTTTTTAAAAAAAATTCTCTGCTGGCATGACTCTGACTCCCTAACAGTTCCTGTTATGTACCAGGGTATTTGTTTGGGGCTAAAACTAATTTTCTGGTTTCTCCTGGAGCAAGAGAGTAGCTTACTGACACTTTAGTCCAAACAAATGTACAGACTCAAGTATCCAGAAGATCAAAAGGATGGGCACAGTAGTGCTGCTCATCAAAGTTTTCAGCTGTTGAAAAGATAACTACTGTTTTACTACCACTATTATACTGTGTTATATCAGATTGCAAGTCTCTTGTAGATCTGGAGGTTGGATAGACCTATGATTCTAGTTAAAAATCTGTTTCTGATGCGACCCCTAGATAAGCGTCCTGGATATTGGTTTGTTTGTGTAGACTGGCTGTGAGGTGATGTGGACACTGGTGTACTCGAGTGGCAGTGCTTGGGGAAAGAAGGTCCTTTGGGGGAGAGGCAGCGGCAGGGTTGTGGGGACTGTGGGAGGTGGTGCGCTTGGGAAGTGCAGGGCACTTGGACATAGCCGTTTGGCACATCTCTTCCAAAGTGTCCGCTGGCAGAGCTTCAGCAACAGAAATGGAGGAGCTGCCTCTGTGAAATGCTAAATCTTCCGTCACTCTTAGAGAGAAGGAGAAATGTGTTTGCATTTAGTGCTTTGCCCTCAGTAGATCCAGCTGTTTACCTCCAGATACTATTGCTGTCAAAGTCTCTACGTACACATCTCTATAGGGGCTCCAGGTTTCTGGGAGAATTGCTTATGGAAGGGGATTTCTGTATATCTAGGATATGCTTCATCCTGGAAACTCAACCAACTGCTTTTGAAAGCTCCTGAAACTAAATCATGTTTATTTTAAAGTAATACAAGAGGCTTTAATTACTGAGACAGAAAGTTTGCTGGTCAGGAGATGCAGTCAATTTTCATTGCATCTCTATTACAAAGCTGTGGCATAATTTTAAAAAAAACTGCCTTCCGTCTTCCAAATGCATGAAGTCTCATTATATTTTAAATACTTTTTGTGATGTATGACTCAGAAGAACATGAACAGTACTCTGCCACTGTGCAGTTTTTTGTTCCAGCTTCATCTGACTCAATTGCATTTGGCATGCTTTCACCAATTTTCTTTTCAAGATTTGATGAGCACCTAGCTAGCTAGCTATCTCAGTACATCATGTTAAAAATTTGGCCTAGATACAGACTAGGATATACTTGTCTGATCAACTATATTCAATTAAATCAAGATGAGTAATGCAGGAATCTGTTGTAAAGCTTGTTTAGTGTGATACATGCCACTTTCCAGATGTTCTTCTTTCTCTTCTAATAATTACTTTTAATTTTTTGCTGATTGCCATTGAGAAAAAAAATTCAGCAGAACTGACGAGAAAGAAAAAAAGACAAAGGTAATAGAAGATGCTGAAACTAAGGAGACTTGCTGTCAAATTAAGGCATTTGTGTAGACTGCCTGGCTGCTCTCTAATCCTCAGGCTATAGAGCAGAGGGAGAATCTTACACTGGCAAAAGTGCCCTACAGAAATAAAAGGGTCTGTTGGGATAGAGGAGAGTGGGTGGCTACCTTAATTCCTTCACTGTGTCGCCTACTTTTTTGCTTGGGGTAGAACAGAATATAAGCTGCCTCCAGGACATGCATCAACTTTCCTAGATGCATTAGTCATATTCTAGCTGCTGGTCTTGCAAGTGTAACACCAAGGTTTCTCCCAGACCCGTTCTGGTTTTCTGCTCTCCAAGTTGTGCCTCGGTGGGTTTTTCATAGCAGCAGCCTAGCTCTGGCTTTTTGGACCACCCCTAAAACCACTGCAGAGAAGGTCAAGGAGGGGATGGGCTTGTGGTCCATGGGCCGCGTGGACCAGGGGGAGGAGGGCAGGGATGGAGAGAACTGAGGGAGGGCTATAAATCCTGTAGTGTCCACGTGAATCTACCTAGAAGGCCTTTTATGGGTTTGCCCCCAGAATTACAAACCAAACCTTTCTGAAGTATTTGTTAACGTCCCTTCACAGCAACTGCTTGCCACTCTCCT
>NW_010136628.1:627-846 GCF_000699245.1 Pterocles gutturalis | reverse complement strand
CAATCCCTTCCCTCCATCCCTCTATCCCCCATCCCTCCATCCCTTCCTTCTCTGCATCCCCTGTCCCTCCATCCCACCACCCTCCCAGCTGTCCCCGTTGGTGGCAGAGGCTGACCCAACACTGCGTTGCCCTCCGAGGGGACAGGACTGGCGGAGGCTCCGTCACCCTCCCTGGGTGCCCAGGGGCACCAGCCAGTGAGGGGGGGGGGCTGGGGACCC
>NW_010136628.1:0-219 GCF_000699245.1 Pterocles gutturalis | reverse complement strand
GGAGCCGCCCCTTATGTGGGGACAGGGACAGGCAGCGGGACAGGCAGGAGGGATGAGGACAGGGACAAGCAGTGGGACAGGCAGGAGGGACAGGGACAGGGACAAGCAGTGGGACAGGCAGGAGGGACAGGCAGGAGGGACATGCAGCTGGCACCGAGCAGGGACCTGGGATGCAGCAGAGCCCGAGCAGGCGTTGGGGACAAGAGAGTGGGTGGCCCC
>NW_010136627.1:21202-24208 GCF_000699245.1 Pterocles gutturalis | reverse complement strand
ACCTTAATGATTCTGTGATTCTATGATAGAAAGCCCAGAGATACTAAAGCCCATGCATGCACTAAGATGCCACTTCCATATAAGCCCAAGTCTTATACTTTAGCCGAAATGTGCACTTGGCAATAACCACCTTCCCTTCGTAGCACTGGCTGCCTAGCAGCTGTACATCACCAGCACAACAAGGTAATCCTCATGGGCAAAGAAAGCTCAATGTAGCCCTGGGCATATCAGAGTTGTGCAAAAAAAGTCCTCTGGACACACTGTCTTGTCTACCAGAAATGCAAGCACATCAGTATTTAAGCACTTAACTCCCACTGATATGGGAACTAAAGAATCTGTCCACGGCTTCCCAGAAAGCTTGACAGAACAAGAACTGAATCAAGACCAACCTCTGCTTCCCTTTGTATAGGCTTTTACAGGCATGGGTTAACTTCCAAGGGTCTCAACAACTTGGCAACTATATCCTGAATTGGCACAGCCTCAAAGAACAAGAGAAGTTACTTAAACCACTCAAGAATTGCTGAGGTTGTCCTTATATTCAGGCCTACGGTTCTAACTACTAATGCAAAATAAAGTTCACAAGTAAGTTAAGGAAATGCTTTTAAAGAGTGGCAAGGGCAAAGACTATAATAGCGGCAGCTTGTTTGTTCCCGCCATTCTAATCAATTACATAAGGTAATCATGTACTACTAATAATATTACAGTTTATCAACATCAGCTAACTCGTACACAAGAATGCTGCAGAAGAAGGTTTGCTGCTTTGTGCAAAGAAACACACATACGCTGGCACGCAATCTCTTTCTACCCTATTTCCATCATGTTCACATCTTTGATAGAAATGGACTTATTGAGAAAAATTAATCCTATGAAGCCTTTATTTAACAAACTGAGACACACGGAGACGCAGCAGACTAGTCATGACCGCTACAGATCCAAGTGCAAAATCTGAGTGAATGAAATGGGACCACAGGTGGCAGGAGAACAGAATTCACTGGAGAGCCAGCATCACCCCCTTAGGATATGTCTGGAAATCACTACAAACACATACACACAAAAAGAGTTTTGTTTTCCTATTCATGGAGATATTTTTACCAAAGTATTAGCAGACTAACTGGTAAAAAGTTTATCAAGGGGCAAACCTCAAAAATTTTTGAGCAGTCCAAGTGTGGTTTAAAGAAATAAAACCTTCTGGAATAGATGTTCCAATCTGGTATAACTTAAAGTAGATGAACCCAATTCCTACAGGAGCAGGTGGGTTGATGGAAGAATTCGAAAATGACAGACCATATTTTGTTGTATTCTTTTGATCATTAAAACCCAATTTAACATGCAACATCATCTGTTGTCAGAGTTACCTAATCCAGGACAAAACCAAAAAACTTGCTCACAACGATTTACAGAGAGACGTACGTAAACATGCATATAGACAAGAGATTTATATTTTATATTCAAGTGAATTTTGATGCTGGTAATGGTAAAAACTGCTACTATTGAAGCTTAACCAAAACAATGCGAGGAAAGTTAATGAACAACCACACCAAATGGCATACATCTGATTTCTTACCTGAAGCGTGCTCATCAGTCATTGCTGCTGTTGCAGGATAACGCTTCAGCAACCATGTAACAAAAAGATCTGGTGAACTCCTAAATGTTTAAAAAGAAATATAACTATGTTACACAATAGAAAAGTCACCAAATCCACAGCAAGGAGAGCAATAATACTTCAGAGTTCAGTCTTATACTGCACTTGCAAGGAATTTTTTTCATTCAGATGATCCTTTTTTGAATCTCATTTTTAATTTAGAATTTTTCTCCATGCATTCAAATGAAGTTGTGGTACCTTCGTCTGATGCAGAACAAGAACAGCAAGAAATGCAATTACTAACAAGACTAATCATAGATGCAAAATCAACATTATACATAAAAACAGAAGTATCAAAAGAGAAGCAGTCATCGCTAGTTGGTTCAATGATTTGGCAACTAGGCTGTATCCACATATTCACTTGCTGGTATTAATTCACGCTGTACACAGAGGAGTTTTTCAGTTCTTAAAGAAAATGAAATAGCATTTCTAAATTATTATTATTATATTTTACAAAAAGAATGACTTACGCTAAATGTGAAGCATTTCTTTTCTTAGCATTTTTCCTTTATTTTCAATTCCAGTTGGAAAACTCTATATTTCTTAAGTGTCCTTCTATAAAGAGTACTTTAAAATTCTGGACACAGCATTCTTCAGAGCTTCATTTTGACTTTATAGGCACAACACAAGTATGTTAAAAGGCTCTGCAACTTGCATTATTTATACCGCATCTCTGCAAAGTCTTCTCATTCTAAATCAAATATTAAATTGGGAAAAAAAAACCCATGCGCTGCTGATGTTGCATGCATCAGCTTGATTAACGGAGAGTAACTATGTAGTAAGCCAGTGAGCAAATTAACCTTTCAGATTTCATGTACTGCAATTAACTCCCATGTCTGCAAGCACATCGCCATAAACTTCATGGGCAAAGCATGCTTTCTAGGACACAGGAAAAGTATTTCTTCACAATAGTATGCCAACAGGTCTGCTTTTCTTGAAGGATGCCACATTTTATTGTGCATTACACCTACATCGTCCATTTTCTCCCTGTCTTAATCAAACCTAAGGTGCAAGATACAATGTCTCAGTAGGTTCCACCCAATTTCTAGCAATCTGTAACACATGGAAGAACATTCTGTTTTCTGCTGCTTCAATGCATTTACTACTCATGGACAGCTCAGCTGCCTACTCCAGTAAATAAGGCCAGCAAAGCATCACTCAGAATCATAGAATCATTAGAATCAATGAGGTTGGTTGGCAAAGATCTCAAGGATCACCAAGTCCAACACAACACCACCTCACCCACTAACCCATGTCCCCAAGCACCACATCTACACGTTTCTTGAACCCCTCCAGGGATGGTGACTCCACCACTGCCCTGGGCAGCCTGTTCCAGTGCCTCATAACTCTTGCAGTGAAGCAAC
>NW_010136627.1:0-21053 GCF_000699245.1 Pterocles gutturalis | reverse complement strand
CTCTTCTCCAGACTGAACCCCCCCAGCTCCCTCAGCCGCTCCTCGTCAGCCCTGTGCTCCAGACCCTTCCCCAGCTCCGTTGCCCTTCTCTGGCCCTGCTCCAGCCCCTCAATGTCCTTCTTGTGGTGAGGGGCCCAAAACTGGACACGACACCCCTTCTTCCTTTGCATCAAGCAAAATTTTGGGGCAGAAGATGGCATGAAACACATCAGAAAACATCGATTCCTTCAGTAACATCATCCTTGCCTCCTAAAAGAACTAGGCTGGGAATTATTTTTCAAGAAAAAAGATCATTTGTAGACCAGGGAGTAAAGCACTACCATAAACTAGCTCAACCCCATCCTTTGTCACTGTTCCAAAAGTGCAAAAACAGCAGGAAGGGGGGGGGGCAGGGTGGAATAATAATTTGCTAACAATTTTAATAGTCAAGCTTTATTGGTTTTCCCTATGGATTCTCATAGTTATTATGGTGAAATGAAGCATTTTTCCTCCAAGTGAACTCTTGTTAATCCTTTTATTTAGGTTCAGAGCTGCAGTACATGACCCTGCAATAACTTTCATCTGCAGTCACAGCTGGAGCTGCAGACTCACTGGCTTGAAGGAATTAATTCCTTTGGGAGGCAGAAGCAACAGAAAGGCCAATGGCTTATCTACAAGAAAATCTGAGTTTTGCTAACTTGTACAAAGAACAGGATGAAACCAAAAACATATAATCAGACACCTCATCAAAAAGCAGATGTGGAAAAATACTGGCACATTAGTGAAATACCATTTGGGGGGGAATCTAAAGGGCTGACATACCACAAAACAAAAAAATCTGAATTTTAAAACCAGATGAAATTCAATTCCAATGAACTGTCATCAAGAGGGCACTCGGACTCAACAGTGCTCGACCCCAGCCTATTATCTCATACCGTTGACGGTCACTTGCAAGATTCAGATAAAACCAGTTTTAACAATACCAAGCCAAAAGTCTGTGCTTACTTCAGCTTGTTCGTCAACTTCTCAATACATTTTCTCTCGTGTAAGTAAAAAACAATACAAAAATGTGAAGAATTCTGGAAAGTCAGATTATCTGGGCATAATGCAACAGCTTGCCACAAACGAGAAAATAATAAAAAAAACCAAACAACCCACAAAGCAGAACTGTGGCCATCAGGTCCCCAAGTGTAGAAGGATATTGAAACAACTCATCAGCAGGGAAAACTAAAACATGAATGACAACTTGCACTCAGAAGCCAGAAGTCTGGATCTTCCAGTTTTTATGGTTTTCAAGGAAATACTTCAAAAGTAATTTTTAATAGTTTTATTTTATCAATATAAAAAAAAATCCTAAGGCAGCGTTCAGATTCAACACTTCTTACAACAAGCTTTAGATAAGCCCTCACTAGATGCATTGCTGCTTTGCACAGAATGCATTTAGAGACTTACATTAACTTGATCACGCGTGTGTACATTAATATTACTAAAAAAGGCAATGAAAGTTTGACCCATTAAACTGATCAGAAATATTTGTATACCCACAAACATTCACAGCGATTTGAGCATATTGCACTGAAATGTTTACTTACGCTTTCTAAAAGCTAAGCATCCCTGACACTTTTGAGACCTCAATACCTTGAATTTTTCAAATCATTGCTTTCCTAATCAAGGAATAAAGGGACATAAAAGCTTCATTTAATGAAAATAATTTAGAAGCAGATTTTTTTTTTACAGGCAGAATCTAAGCACAGAAAAGCCACAGTACTTTTAATTCTTGCCCACATTTTAATTTAAGCATTCAACTTGCTTACATTTTCAAAACAGATTTGCGGCACATTTTATATGAGAAAATGTTCCAGCCACACCTGAACTCTTACAAACCTCTATCTGAAACAGCATGAGGAGCTCTTTACTAGAGTTGTTAAATAATTACCAACTGTCAAAGAAAAAAAATTAATTTCTAATTAATCTCATTTACTTCTAGCATTTTTATTCATCTGAAGTGAAAATATATTTAATTAAATCATACCAATGATAGAGCATTCTCCCTTTAACATTTCACTATCTATTTTATCCTACTAGTCCATTTAGCACAGCTGCCCTTAACACTGTGTTCCCAAAGAGACCCAACTTGGAAGATTCAGGTCAACTTCACTTATTAAAATCACTCTGTCACATTGGCATAGGGCATCCACTAAGGAATCCATACGCAGGAAAAAAGCAAGCACTGTTCAGACGTTGGAGGTTTCCCTGCTGCTATTTTCTTGGATGAGGAGTAAAGGCCAAAGGGAGCACAGAGCTCCTCCACAGGAGGGGGATGGAGCTGCTGAAGCTGCACAGATCTTTCCTCCCACTCTACAGTTCGATTACTTTGAAGTACTGCTTGCTAAACAGCTACTTCCTTAAAAGATATCTATCAATGGATAATTCATATTCAACTAACATTGCTATGCACACTGCTATCATCACCCGACAAAGAATGGCACAGTAATGGTGTTCTGATATTTTTCCTCGTCTGGTTTTTCTTAATAGTGTTAATTCCTCAAAAGGAACAAATTCCCTGGGCAGGACCCATCAGGTTACACAGGTTAGAGGGGTCTCTGAAGCTGAGCTATGCCAACAGTGCTCACACCTTAATCAGGGTGTGAGCAATGAAACCAGAACTTTCTGCAGAAATATTCAGGATCCCCAGCAGCAACCTGGCTGACCTCGCTGCGTCACGTTGCCGAATAAAGCCAGAAAATTCCATCTGTGTTGCCTTCCAAAGCACCAAAATAATAAGCAGCCTTTAAATTAAAAGCTGACTTAATTCACTTACAAAAGTCATCATGAGCTCTAATGGCACCACCTCCCCCTCCTTTTTAATTTTGTTCATTTCATTATAATTATCCCAGGTGGCTTTCAGGAGGTCCCTGCAAACTAGTCCCGATTATGAAGATGGCCTATTTTAATCACCGTCCCTTGACAAGAACGGCTAATTATCTAACTTTTCCGTCTGAACTACCAGATGGTTTTAGTTCTATACTTAACTTGCTTTCAGTTTTCAGTAAGCAGTGATATTTGCATATTAGAAGATGTCGGGGATGACACAGAACAGAAATAATACCAGTACCAACACCAGTGCCTCAGATAAAGGCAGAACAGAACCATATGCATTTACTATATTCTGCCACTGAACTAACGAAGCCAGTTAAGATAGCAGGCACCTTTCATATTTTCTTTTCTTACTGGACTCCCGAAAGGCGTGCCAGCTTTCCCTTTTGCCAACAGCCCACCACCTTCACGCTGCCTTCTCTTCTGCAGCTCCAGACCTCCCAGCGCTGGGAGGCAGAGCTGAAACCTGGGCAGGAGCGGGATGGTGATGGTGGTGTAGGTTTTTGTTAGTTTGGTTTTTTTTTTTTTTTTTTTTTTTAACACCACTAACATTTATTTCAAGGAAACCAAGTGTTGTTCCAGCCAACCCCTTTTAGATTTTCACATTCCTTCCCCTCCTCCTCCCACAAACCCAGTTTTGGGTGCATCTACCCATCCGAGGCAGCAAGGAAGGATGCATGCCGTGGTCCTGCATGCCTCGGTGCTGAGCGCTCAGACAGCATCTGAACACAGTGTCTCGTGGGACTACACAGACACTCGAGTTTGGGGTATGGCACTGCAAGAGTGTCTTAATTGAGAGCAAGTACAGCATGGGTGTGCTTGCCAGGACACATACCAAAGCAGCCAGATTTTGGCTAGTTCCAGAACCATGAGTTTCGATGGGGTTTGAGAGCATCCACTTCCACACGGCAGACATAAAACAGTGAGGGAGTCTGGCCTGACTGCATTGGGGCAGAATTTACCCCTGGTATACACAGAGAAAATACAGCTGCCTCTGATTTCAGACAGTGCAGATCAATCAAAAAAAGTCACGGCCAAAGATCAGCCAAGTGAAGGAGTTTTGTACACAGACACAGGACATTTCAGGCAGCCAAAAAACACTGGATATTGACCATAGCAAACATAGCCCTTAAGAGTCATGCTCATGAGAAATACAGGCATTTTCTTCTTATAGTCTTCTCATTATACTTAAAATTCCAGACTTTATTACATATACGTATTCCACACTGCCAAAAATCATTTTTTTCCAAACAATGGCAGCAATGCAAACATTAACTTTTTTTTTTCCTGTGGGTTACAATTCCTGTGAATAACTGTAACCGTTCAATGATATTGCAACATTCACTACAAAATAATTGAGAACCCAGACTTGAGAATATTCCCATGGCCACAGCAACACAGAAGGAGTTATAACTTCATTTCTATTTTTTTTTTTTTAAATTGGACAAGCACACAACAGATAAGGAAGAAAACATTATAGTCAAGCTCCTAAGAGGGTACTGCAAGAAATGGCAAATAAGATGACAAAGAATATTTTTTATTATTTTTCAACTGTGTATCTTTAGACAGTCATTGACTTTTAACCACCTTCTCTACAAGGCTTAGGATGTATTTCTAGAATAAAGAAAATACCTTCATAATCAGAAATCCAGTTTTTAGCCATATTAACACTAAGAATACATCTATTTCATTAAATTATAAAGGTAGCAAAATCGGAAGGGAGAATTGTTGCCTTTTTTAAAAGATAGTATTCTAATTCCTAATAAAATCAGTTCCTTCAGTGAAGAGCCAGAAAAAACATTATCATACTAGCTTAGTCTACACTATAGCAAGCATCACCAGATAAGTGTCCCTTGGTACCTTTAGAAGGGAGGGGTGGGGGAAAGGTATTTTTGAGATCTGGTTTTATTTCTCATTATCCTACTCTCATTCCATTGGTAACAAATCAAATTGATATTCCCCCCCCCAAGTCGAGTCTGTTTTGCCTCTGACCATAATTGGTGAGCGATCCCTCCCTGACCTTATCTTGACCAATGAAGTTTCACCTTTTTTTTTCTGATTCTCCAGAGAGGAAAAAAAAGAGAAGAGAGAGAGAGAAAAAACCAAACAACTAATTTTTGCTAACATAATGGCCATCACACCTTCCATTTGTAAGGCTTCTCATCTCTGAATGGATTGTGGCAAGGATGCTCATGGAATTAATGGAACCCCTTTAGACTGACAAACTTGGTAAAGTTCTCAGGTTTGGGTTTGGTTTCCAAAGGTGCTTTGATCTTCTCATCCCGTAATGGAAATTATATTGTTTTTCATTTTCTACCACCATAGTCCAACTGAAGTCAGTTCTTGGAACAAGTGCTCCAATAGAAACCCAAAACAAACAAAAAAATCCCACCCCAGCCCCCTTAATATTTGTTTGAAGGTATTTATGTAGGATTTATACAAGCAAACCTTCCCAAATGGAACCATCATTTACATCCATAGATTCCATAACATTAATCTTCCAACAATCAAAGACTGCACATCTATTTTTAGCAATCTACAAAGTTTTTGGAGCTAACTTTAAGAGTCAGTGCTGAACATAAGAGGTCTTGGGAAGCTGACTTGAGTAGAAATTCTAACAACAATCTCTAGCTATATTTCACAGAGCCCTAGATCCTCCTGAAATGGAAAATAAGGGTAACTATTGCCAAGAAAACTTAAGTTTGCTTGACTTTTCCCATGTAGTGTTGCTCAGTTCACCAGCCTGAGTTCTGACCGGTGTGTAACACTGCCGTGTCTGCTGCCACTCCTCCATTTCATTAATCACTAAGTGACTACAAGTTATGATTAAAATGAAGTTTCCCAGATTGGTCAGCTTCTGTCACGTAGTCATTTGGCCAACCAGCAGCAGCATGGGTGAGATTTCAGCTGCCTGCCCAGGCAGCCTTGGGCAAGTCAGCTTTAGGCTACGTCCTGTTACTGAGCTCAGCTGCACATCATCTCGTCACCTAGAGGAGCCCCTAGCTACATCCCAGCACCAGGGCAGGACAAGATCCCTAGCTTTTCCATACATCCTTGTTTTCCCCAGACCCAGACAGAGCCCAAAAACATCCCTAACAGGGCTGGGGCACCGGGGTGCTCTGCAGCATGTCCCTGATGGCAGACACCCCGCTTGGATGTCCTGTAAGTTCAGTTCCCCACTTGAACAAAAAGCTCCTTCACCACAAAAGCAATGTAAAGTTCAACCTATTAATGAACACGACAAACACAAGCAATAATGCCTATGCAGGCAAATATTGACCAAGGGTACACAATTTCAAAGAAGTGACTCAAGTACAGAGTCCTCCTGAGTCACTCCTCTGTGGGATTTCTGCTCCATGGTGACTTTGAAAGAAAGTCTTGACTATTCCACAGGATCTCTTTATGCATATACATGCTGCCTGTGTCCATTCTACAATGTGAATCACTTCCCGTGTGCAACCTCATTAACTGGAAGCCTCCTAAAAGAAAAGTGAGGGCATGGGAGGGTGGGAACCTAGAAGAAAAAAGTTACAGCTAGAAAGGACACAGAGGAAGTTTGTTTTTTTTTTTTTGACCAAGACCACCAGATATTTCCAGCATAACAGGGAACACCACTAACAGCATATATAATACTTCCTATTAATAATAATGCTTATTAATACTAACCATTAACAACAATACCTATTAATATTAAACATTTCCTTCCTTTCATTATAAAAGGAGTCAATTGATTGAATAGGACAAGGAGGAATTTCTTCCTTTAATTTTCATCCATCCTTAGTACATACCAGTGTACAATCCTTTAAGTGACAATAGTCTGACATGGCATATAAAGACCTGTGTTCCTGCAGACATCCATATTGTGTTAGAATTCTGATTTACAGCCAGATCTTAACATTGTCTAACAAATTGACTAACATGGGTGATATACAACAAAATCATGAGCCCTCCAGATACAGACCAGCCTGGGCAAGCCACGTGAGAATTATCTTTAGTACTGGAAGGAACTGATGAGGTAATACCTTCAGTAACTTATCAAAAAAAATAAAAATAGCTTTAAATCCTAACTCGCACTTGATCCCACATAGCAGCAGGAGGATCTTACTAATTGGAATCTGCAGAACATATGGACTGGAATACATCCCATCATCCAGCACCTCAAGCTACACACACATTAAGTCGCGAAGCTTTAGCACACTATTTACAATTTGCCTTATGAATGTAGCACTGTATTTTACATCACTAAAGTGAAGTCCATGACTATACTGCCTTTGCATTGAAGCTAAGCAAAGATGGTGCCTCTATGATCCCCTTTGTATAGAAAAGATTCAGAATTTTTTTTTTCTGCGTTCCCATTTCCTGACTGCATCCTTGTGTAAGGCAGCCGTGAGCCTTTGAAGCCTCCACCCAAAACAAACATGAATCTTTAGAACTCTTGGAGTCTTCTGCTTTTTTGGCCACCCAGTGAGAATCAAACAGGAACCCTTGTTTGAATAATACTAGCAGGAGAAAAGAAAAAGAAGATCAAGTCCAAATATAACTGTGACGTATTTTTTTTTTAATGAAATATAAAGCTGCTTTAATCTAAACAATATGTTAAGATCTTGATTAACCAACTTTGAAGAACAGGCACATCCATCAATTTAGCAGAGTGAAAACAAAACAAGCAGAAAACCTTTATCAGTGTTTAGACAAGAACGCTAAAAGTGATACCTCTCAGACAAATGGGTGACACCATCCTAATTTTGACACCTCTCCTAAAGAGCATTATTCCTGGGGACATACCAACCAGTGACCAACACAGCTGTTTTTACAAACAATCAAGTCATGTTACCCTGAGCAAGCTGTACATGGGGCCAGGGTGTTCAAACCCCAGAGAAGCAGATCCAAGAACCAAGGAACGGCTGTGTAAAGTTTCTAGAATCCCAGAAACATGTTTTGGAAAGCTCCTCTCATCACAGCCACTGTTTCTGCTGCAAGTGGAAGACTACAGCAAGTACCATCGTATGGGTGACAATTCAGTGCCAGGAGGATGCTTTCATCCTGTGACAGTGTATGCCTTCCCCCAACTTTAACCATCTTCCCTCTAACTTAGACATGGATTTAGCAGTACAGCTAAAAAGATATTAGCTGCCCCCTTATGATCCTATACAGTGATGGGCTCCTATCTATCTCACGTGGTTTTGATATACACAACTTCATGGCTCCTTTCTATCTCCCCTCCATTCACATTTCTGTGAGCATTTTAATTTCTAGCTTGCAAGGAAGTTTTAATTTGGAAGGATCTTAGAAGTGCGCTATAGGTTACCCCTAAAGAAAATCTAGATATAATTCCAGTTGAATTTCTTTTTTACAAGTTATTCAATCCTAGGAAATCCTTCAAATACAAAAATTATACTTTCATATTTTTTCTTATTAAAAACAACCTGTAACTCTTAGGTATTTTAAACTCTCACATGTAGTTGTCTTACAGTCATTTAGCAACATTTATATTTATCATCCCAAAACTGTATTTCCAAATCACTAAAAAAAAAAACCCACTCAGAAGTACACTACTATGATATATCATAACAGCACAGCTTAATATTAATTTCAGTCATTATTTGCAAATACAGAGATACTGAAATAATGCTCATGCTGAAGCATTCTCATAAAAGAAACAGAAAGAAACACTGATCCAGACATATAGATACATATCAATCTTATATTGGCAGCTTTGGCTTTTCTTTAGATCCCTATGAAAACAGGTGTTTTTTGAAAAACATACTACAGACATACACACTAATCCTGTCCTCCAAAGGTCACAAGCGGAGCGGTACTGTTGAGAAAGCTCAACTGCCTGCTCTGTTTTGCTCAAAACTTGCGATTAGATCTTCACCTACACAAGCAGAATCTTCTGCATATTTAAAAGCCACAAAGGTCTGCTGTGAAAGCACATCTGTGCCTCCTGCCAGAAGGTCAAAGTGGCAGCAAATAGCTCAAAAGAAATGCAGAAGTGCCCATATAGACTCTTTAAGGTACAGAAACCCAATGTTCTTGAACAGAGGAGGAGAAACAGGCTGTTGGATGTACAATTTATGCAATGAAACAGGATGATATACAGATATAATATAGGTCACGTCAGAAGTGGGAGAAAGCAGTGATGTGAAATAGCTGCACAGAAATGAATGCTATAGTCAAAGAACATGTTTTGCAAACCAGGGCAATTAATATTTGATCCACAGTGACAACCCTATGCTATTTCTTTAAAGCGTGAGAAGAACAATAATGGTATTTCAGGTAAGAAGGTTCTGGATTTTAAATGAGTCAATTTATCTTAAATGAGTTAAACGAGCAGGAAATTGCATGTAGGAAATGTACTGCAATGCCCTGACTCAAGTAGCCAACAATACCAGGATCCAGACTCTAAGTCCACTGAGAGCAGGAAAGCATGCATCTGCAAAATAAATCCAAGACCACTCCTACATAGAATCACAGAATCATTAAGGTTGGCAAAGACCTCAAGGATCATCAAATCCAACCGCCAACCCAACACCACCCAACCCACTAACCCATGTCCCCAAGCACCACATCTACACGTTTCTTGACCCCCTCCAGGGATGGTGACTCCACCACTGCCCTGGGCAGCCTGTTCCAATGCCTCATCACTCTTGCAGTGAAGAAATTTTTTCTAATATCCAGCCTAAACCTCCCCTGGTGCAACTTGAGGCCGTTTCCTCTTGTCCCATCACTTGTTACTTTAGAGCAGAGCCCAGCACCCCCCTCCCTGCACCCTCCTTTCAGGCAGTTGTAGAGAGTGATGAGGTCTCCTCTCAGCCTCCTCTTCTCCAGACTGAACCCCCCCAGCTCCCTCAGCAGCTCCTCAAAACCATTTAGAGGAACAGTTCTCTGTGGGGTGCAACTAGGTTTGCAACAGGGTACAAGGCAAACGGGTACAACATTTTATACCCCCAGCTACCATCACTACAGATCACTTGACAGAACTTATTCACACATTGAACAATAAAGTTCAAAAATTATTAGAAAAATAAATCAAGCTTGTATATATTTTTAGCATAAACCTATCTTGAACTATAATCCATGATGCTTAGTTTTTTTGGAAAATAAATATATTTTTGTAAACACATACAGTAAGTGCCTCACTGTGTGAGCAGACATAATCCTTGAAAAACACTACTGTCATTTTTTTTTTCCCCCCTACACTGTCTGTGGCTGCCACTCTCGTGGAACCAAGCGTCGCTCTCGCTTTAAGGCAGTGCTGCTCACAGCTCCCTAGTCAGCATATGGAAAGGGGGAAATTTTCCAAAAGGAAACATCTTGAATTCATGTTAACTGCTGAGAATTTAAGAAAGATACCACCCAACAGAATTACTAGAATTATTAAAACCAGAAAACGCAGAATGTGCACACAGCAAGGAAAGAAGGGGCTAAATTTGTCCATTTCTCACAAAATCTCAATTTTTTTAAACTCTATTCAAAAGAATGGTGGATTCAGCCTGACCCACTTTGCTGCTGCCTCATCTTCCCTCCATCATGCAAACAGTTCAAGTAAAAATAATCCTTCCTCACTCGCTACATATTGTCTGTAAAGCAATACATCAGCTGAACAATGCTCAATAAAGATACGCGATGGTCATCTTTCAAACTGAATCTTTTTTCTGCTGCTGACATATGGTGCTAGATGCCAGCTGCATGGAGTAGGGAAAATCATCATATATATATACCATGAATAAGAAAAGTCTTTATGTGAGGTTTTGGCTGTTCAAAGGAATTCCTTCCCTTACCAGTAACTGGAACATAAAAGTAATCCTCCTCCCTTGAAAATTTTCTTTTATTGGGATATTTGTTTCAAATTCATCTAAAATAACTAAATCAACCAACAAACCTAAAATAACTGAACTACCATTTACAGATGCAGTCTGGCTATGGTCAAACATTTGGTATTTTTATTTGCAGAAGATCAAAAGGACTTTTATAGTAAAGCACTTTCTTCAGAGGCCCCCGGTGCAAGCTCAATTTATTAAAACTCATCACTGACAACGTTAATATATTCCTTTCTGTGAAATCCAGTTCTGCATTCCCCATAGAAAGCACATCAACCTCCTAAAAAAGCAACACATATAGGCTTGCTTCCAGCTGCTTGTAAGCAGATGAGACTGAAAATACTTCAAACCTGGAGGCTGGAACCAGCTGTTGTCTTTTTTTTTTTTTTTGAAAAAAAAAAAAAAAAAAAACCACACATTTTTTTCATCCCAGCATCTTTGTCAATATGATAAAAATAAATATTCTTACAATTTGAAAAAGTCTGCTCCTTTCCTCATCAGAGAAAAAGAATGAAACTTTTATTTGCAGGAGAGCATTCTCCAGTTTGAGGGACTAGCAGAGCAGTAAGAAAAATTCAGAAGACACCAACAAAATTAATATGGATTAAATGTGCAGATAAAAAAAAAAAAGTAGTATGTCTTTGGTATTTCCAAAAACCTTCTTGAAATAAGAGTTGGCTGGACCTTGCCTTCTGGAGTACTTAACATTGTAATATTGAAAGAGGAAAACCAAACTGTCATACTTAAGATTCCCAAAACAGTCAAGTTCTTTGGGAGGTAAATCCATCCAGCGTCTGTACCCCAAGCAGGATTTCAAAGGAGACCATACATGGAACATTCCACATATTCTGACCACCAGAAATGCTGATTTCTACACCAGAAGTCACCTAGTATTAACCAAACACCAAAGCACATAAAATCATCATTTATTAAAAGAAAAAAGTGGAGGAAAAGAAGTGGCAATGACTCCTCCTGCAAGAGCTACCAGGGACCACTTCTCCACAGCCCTGATGTCCTCAGGAATTTTCCCTCCCACTCACAAAGCAGCAGGACTGTAGCAGACAGCACTTGCTTACTTGGAAGGGGAAAAAATAATAAAGCATTCAGTGTGGTCTTAGTTGCTTTTTGCATTATTTGATCTCTGGCAAGAAGCCTAACAGCAGCTGCCACAGTGTGTCAGCTCCCCGCAGACCTGAAGTGATCTGTGGGATCATGGTTTGGGAATCTTCCGACCAGGTCATTAGGAAAAGTCATTAATAATGGAGTTATGAACCCCAGTCAGCAGTGGCATACAGCTTGAAGCAAAAACATCCTTTAATTAAAGCTATGTTTGCACTCCGGTTAAACACTGACATTTATTAAGTCTCACACAAGAGGGTCCTAAAGAAAAACACGCACCAAATATTTATTTTAATTCAAATACAGCGTGACTCAGTTTTGGGCAGATCTCTGAGCCTCTGACTGCAATTCCCTGCTGGAAGCCAGGTCGGGGATGAGAACGGCTGAGCTTGGCGGCCGGTCCCACCGCGGAGGCAGCAAGCCAGCGCCTCTCCATCCCACACCGACTCCATCGGCCCGTGAGAACGGCTTGGGCTGGCCTGGCTTTAGGCTAGCTTATGCTCAAATCAGCATGAAATCGCCACTGAAAAGGCTGCTCGGTACTGGGGCAGGCAACGCCCCCGCCTCTTCCCCTCTCCTCCAAGCAGCCACCCCTGCCCTCTCCATATTCGCCACAGCACAGGGACATGCTGCAAGTATGAAGCCTTCAGGATGAACAATGAGAACAGGGCAACGATCTCCCTGGACTGAATCCATTTTATGTGAACTGTGAGAACTTGGATTTCTTTCAGTAACGGAAAGGAATGAAATGCAAGGAGTAAGAGGAGGTTTTCCACAGAGGCATTTCCATCTCTCCAAGGCAAGAAAGGGGAGAAAACCCACACAGAGACATTTCTGATGCATGTCCTTGGCCAAACTTCCAAACTCTTTTCAACCTTTTTGCTCTTCCAACTTTGTGCGCTTATTAGGATTGCTCTTACTGATTTGACACACTGCTTTTATTGTGCTCTTTTATTATGCTTAGATGAGTCTACATGCTTGGCACAGAAAAAACATCTTCACTGAGGAAATGGGCACTCAGGTTTGAATGCATACACAGAGATAATGAAAACAGACGTGGGGAAAAAGTTGTCACAGTTTATAGTCACAATTTTATTAATAAGCCGCTATGCCCCAGCTGCAAGGCACATGCATCGTATTTCCAGTGGTGTCAGTGTATTAAGCTTAGCCCTAAAATTACTAGGTTAAAATAAATGAGATATTTGCTTTCCTGAAAAATCATGCATTTATTTAAGGCATGAATAACCTTTATCCACATGAGAAAAAGAAAGCGCAAAAATTATTCCATAACACACATCTCTTCTACGATACCATTTCTCTCCTTCTCTCTAGGACTCCTCAGTCTAGGAATTGGCAAGGGGATTCCCCAGTCCTTAGGCAGGCTACAAACTTTGAATGCAAGAGCCTGATGGAAACTATTCTGGAGATCCCCCTAATCCACCAGGCTCACAGAAGTCTAGGCTAACCTGTGGTCTCTTGTAATACTGAGCGAGTTCAGCCCTGCTCCTACTAGTAAGGTTAGTGAATAAATACAAGCTGGACAGGCAAAGAATTTTGTTGAACAATAATTACATTTTTATGGAATAGATTCTGTATTTTCCCCTCTCTGACAACACATTGTGTTGTTTCTTTCACCTCGTTTGATAAATGTTGCCCTACAAATGTCCAAGAGCTTTTTTTTTCCCCTGTTATTGATGAGTTTATTTTTCATAAACAACAAGACAAGACATGAGACAAATCTATTCTAGCCCTTGCCTTAGTGAGAAGCAAAGACTGGATAGAAGCGCTGACTGTCAAAAGTTTCTGCGTATGTCACAATTTAGTGAGAGGCATCGAAGAGACAGAAGTAAAATGGGGACTTTAGGATCTCAGAATGGTAAATTTTGGAAAAAAAAAAAAACCCAAGGAAATTAGAAAGGCTGTGCTCCAACACAAAGATATCTCATTTGAAAAATAAAAATGTTATTCACACTCTCATTCCAAGTAGGAGGGAGAAAACGGTGAGATTGGAGCCTTGCTCAGATGAATAAACACTTTAAACAGGATATCGAGAGGAAGTCCTGACCCTACATAAGAATGAAATGATTAATTAGGAAAGAGACAATGTCTCAGGGGTAAGAAGTGTTGAAACTGTAAAAGAGGACAGCAGCTCAGCTGAAGGGAACCCAGCCCAGACAACCAAAGATGAGTTCACCACGTGTACAACTTCTGGAATTTCACTTTGGCTGGTGACCGGCCTGGGAGCACCAGCAGCATGACCGGGGGAGAGACCCCCTCCCCGGATGCTGTCAGCCCAGAATAATTTAGATTTACATCTACTCAGCCTACTAAATCAACGAAAGCAATTACTCTAGATGTATTTTGCTCCCATGAAAGAGAAAGGGGCAGGAAGTCCAGCTGCAGTGGACTGAAGCATTTCACACGGTGCTGGGCAGTCAAGCAGCCTGAAATGCTGTCAATGGCACAGACTATTGTAGAAGTGGGAAGGATAGGTGAAAGACAAGCACTGCCCAGCTATTTCCATCATCACACAAACAGCACAGACCGAGGCAGTCAAGCTGAAAGCCTCAGCAGGCCGCGTGGCGACTGCCAGGGTATTTCTGATGCTCACAGTGGGCTCTGGCTGCTCCTCCACACAAAGCAATCTGCTGCAGCTTCTCCCACGCATTTTCTGCCAAGTGTGAGGCCACGGGGCCCAAAGAAAGTTACTCTAGATAGATTTTTTTTTTTTCCGTAAACATAAGTCATAACTTCTTCACGGAGTACTATGAAACAAGGGAAACAAAAATGCACTAGTAGGCTCTTTGGAGCAATAGCTTCTTCTGCTATCCTATTTTATCATAGCTCCAGTACCCACAATATTTAATCTCTACACTCTTCTCGTAACTAAAACTTAATAGCTTGGTTAGATGAGTCTAGATTTAGCAACATACTCATTTCATTCCCCACCTATCCATCCATCCACGTACAGAAATACATTTAATAGAAAAATTTTGCTTTACCAGGCTCTCTAAATATGTACGCACAGGGGAGGGTGTGTGGGTGTGTTCAGGTGTGTGTGCATGTTTTGTTTTGGGGGATTTTTTTCTTTTCCTTTTTTTAAAAACACGTGAGACTAAAGCCAGCAGTTATATGATAAGCTTGCAGGTGGGAGGGCTTTTTTTTTTAGTTCCTAATGATGTTTTAAGTAAATCCATAAAAACATGAAATTATAGTTACTCAAATTTAATTTTACACAGGTTTGACTCGGTTTTTGAGAATTAGGGTTATGAACAGTTCCTTGTTACTAACCAAACCTTTCCTGTAATCCTTATCTAATAATACCTGACACAGAAGACTACACAAGCCCAAGTACGAGCTGACAGAAGTCGACACGGAATATCCTTTTTTGACCCAAAAAAAAAAAAAAAAAAAAAAAAAGAGTACTTTTGCCAGTGCTAGTTTGGTCATGTCAACAGCCCCCCAAATAAAGAAATACATTTGCATATTCACTATGTACGGCTACTTAAACTTCTCAAGGATTAAAATGGAAGCTGTAGGTGAACTTGAAGACCTAAGCAAAGAGCAGAAATGCACTACCCGGATTCAAAACAAGAATACATCTAATTTCTTTAATTCATTTGAATTATTTTAATTTCATTTTTGTATTCACATAAAGACCAGTGTTACAATGGGTGTAAATCAACTTTCCAGGTCTGTGACCTCTAATCGAATCACATTTCATCTGACTCATTTCAGCTTGGAGTTGATATTTTCAGATTCTTCTAGAATAACAACTTTGTAATCAGTTAATTGAAAACACTGGAGATACATTCATTTAGAGAAAATAACAGTAACAGGCCCTGTGCTACCGAAGCACTTCACAGCACAACGCTCCAAGCAATGCTCCTGTATACGGAAAACTTGGTGGGGCAGGAAGAGGAGAAGACGCACGACCATCAGAAGAAATAGGAAGAAAGTTGACATTTCTCTGCCTCATTTCCTATGAGTCCGTCACTATTATCTTGATCTTAACCAAATGAAGTTCAGCTGCTTGATTCTAACAAACTCAAGCCCTGCCCAAGCTGCAAAAAAAGACCAAACAGCTGCACAATCTGCTGTTCTTATGGTCAGACAGACAGGACAGGTGGCACAGAGTCCCAACAAGCCTTGGCTCTCTGCTGAGTACCACTGGCAAATTGCAAAGGTGTTGGTTTTACTGGTTCTGGACTTTGCTACCCCAGAAATCACCTAAAGAGTAAAAATTAAAGTCAGGAACAGTGATAACAGTGAAAGAGCTTGCCAGCAGATGAGCCCAACCATGGAGGTGGCACTGGAGAAGGCTTTTCCATACAGGGCACCAGTTCTAGTCCTCTCTTCCACGCTTGGTGCATCAGAGCATATTTGTTTCTCTCTCAAATAACTGCAAAGCTGACATCAGTTTCTATGTATCTTGCTGGAAACCTGATGGTTTGCTTTTATTGTTGTTTCCTTCTACAATTATTGATCTGGGCATCCAGCATAAGTTATTTGAGCGCTACTTTCATTTTGTTTTCTCATCCTTTTGTACCTCCCTCTAGAAGCTAGTGATGTACAACCCATCTACAAAAGGATATTTTAAAAGAAGCTTTGCAAAAAGGAGCCCTGTGGAAATACGGACAGAGAGACTACTACAGAAATTCTTCTTCAGGAGTTTTTTTCAGGATTACTTTGGGTCAGCCGAACACAATCCAAGTTTTTCTACTGTGAAGAGCAGCATCCATCTGTAGTCATGTTCTGCTTTTCCCATAATTTTACTTCACCATAACTGAAAACCAGAAAAGAGTTACTCTGCAAGTCTATGTATCAGACCTGTACTAGTAGGAGGATTCAGTCATGAAACCTGTATAGAACCCAACAGAGAAGTAGATTAAAAATTTTACAGAATGTTAGAGATTGGAAGGGACCTCGAAAGATCATCTAGTCCAATCCCCCTGCCGGAGCAAGGGTTCAAGCCTTTGTATTTAAATTATTGAACTAGAACTGAGCAAGATGATTATAAACAGTCACATCTAAATAATCCTATGATATTTCAGCCACTCTAGCAAATATTTGCTGTTTCTACAAATCTCCTCTCAGCACCTGTCAAGAGTACAACCACCAACACGCAGGAATAAATACATTCAGAGGGCACAGACTTCCAGTAAATACCATGAATTTGGGCACTCGCTAATTCCCCTCTCCAAGTAAGAGAAAAAATTGCTAAAAACCTTAATCTCCCATGTGCTGATACAGCACTTCACAGCTCCAAATCCCACTGGATTTCCCCCAGCTGCCAGCCCTGAGCTCGGTGGGGGATGCAGCAGGGGGCAAGGGCAGGAGGAGGACTGATGGAGCAACGCTGAGGCTGAAGGTTATGTTGAAAGACAACAGGCACGCCACAGTGGGAGAAGGAAGAAACACATCAGATCAGAGTAGCCATTTATTGAGGAATCGAAACGTTTGGGTTTTCACCTCCTACCTATCCTTTCAACATGCTTTTTTTTCCCTAGCTTGCACCTTTCACCTTTTTTTCTTTTTGTTTGCTTTCTCCATTATTTACTTATTTAGTCTCCTGGTATTTCAGGCTCTACAAAACCCATGCTGTTGAAAGATCATATATTTTTTCAGCTGAGCCCAGCAGTGTCAAAAAGTCACACAGTGGACCTGAACTGCTATTTTAAAGCAAGCCATCTTCAACAAAAATCATTAAAGCAGACAGAGATAAAAGCCCTATTGGTGTTTACAACCATGTTACATTAATGCTACAGCATCTCCTGCACCTCTAAAGCTTGATACCATTTGTGTCTACAAGCAGCTATACTGACGCAGAGCCAGAGATCTCGACAGGGCTGCTAAACCCTGGGAAGGGAAAAAAATAAAATTACAGTAGGCAGGTCTTTGTGTAATGGTTACAAAGAAACCTGAAGGTTGCAAGATTTGTCTGCTTTTCCTTAACACCATGCAGGAAAATAAATATTTTCCTACTTGAACTGGCCATCCTGCTTTCTTCCCTTAATCCAAACTCCAAATCTCTAGGACACTGAGCACAGGCATTGACCACATCCCACTGCAAAAATTAGTGGGGAACGGCAGCAGCATGCGGTAATGGCAAAAAGTTGCCTATTCTTGCCATTCCAGAAGTTGTGAGCTGCATCAAAGGAAGAAGAAAAAAAAAAAAAAGGAAAAAAATCAAATTGTCCAGAAGTCACTAAAACAGAGGGAGTGCAGTATGTGTCAGTGTTTGACCTCCACCACTTGCATATTTGCATCCTTTCCAGCCACGCTTCCTCATTTCCCACCCATCCCACTACAAACGCCCTTTGTGTCTGTTCAGCACCTCTGCCCAGCTGAGCTCATGCTCTTATCAGAGAAAAGCACTTCGAGAGGAGGGAGGGTTTAGCTGTCGGTTATTCGCCTCCAGGACTTGGGAAAGCCTCCAGTCAAATTCTCTCTCCCACCCACAGATTTTCTTGCTTTGCGCAAGCCTCTTAAGCCAAGGCACTGGAAAAACACTTTGGAAACCCCCGAAGGACGGGCTCATGCACCTTGAACAGAGCTTGGAAGAGCTCAAAGGCCTGACAATTTCCTCCCAGATTGCTTTTCCACAGGTTACGCACAGCGAGGCAGCTGGAATAGGGCAGGAGGAGCACCAGCTGAAGGGGTGCTGCAGGAGCGTGAAGTTGGAAAATGGAAACTCCTTGTAAAACCATTCAACACATGCTGTTGAGCCATACCTGGAGCTTCAGGGAAAACACAGCAGCTACTTGAATCTTTTTCACTACCAACAACTGCAAAACAAAACAAAAAAAACACCCCACCACACCACCAAACAACAAACCCCACACCAATACTCCCACCAGCAGGGAGAAAGGCTGGGTGTGCACTGTGGGCTGCCTGTCGTTCACAAATGCCACGTAAGCCTCTCAAACCCACAGTCCTCCCCTCCCTGAGGGACATCAGACCCACCAAAAATACATCAGAGCAGCACTTTTTGATATGGTGCTATTTTACAGAACAGCACCTAGGATTAAGTCAGCCAGAGAAAAACATGCTGGTTTATCAGATCAGGACAGTCCCTAGAAGGACAACGTGGTTTCCACTATCAAACCGCGTGTGGATTTTAATCCAGTGACAGTTAAACGTAAAAATACAGAAACTAACCTAAGGGAAGGAACAAAGCTCTTGGGAAAAGTATGTCTTCACTGCTTGTCTGGGCTAAATGTAAAACTGGCACCCTAGCAGCTCTACATCCACTTCACAACCAACCACCGTGACGGCCAACCCACGTTTGGTAGGAAACAAGCCTCGCATGAAATCGTCACGTTATGTTGGGCCACAGGAAGCTGAAAGAGTTAAAAATGAAGCCATGCATTAGTGTGATATTACTCAGTGTGTTACTTGTTCCACCTGGTTGCCCATAAGACAGCAAAAGTTAGAAGTCAATGAACAGTAGCATCCTGTTCTCAAATTTAAAAAAAAAAGCCTGTGTGTACATATGTATAAAACACTTCTTTTAACAGTTCAAGTTGTTAAACAACTCTCATTGCATCAACAAGTAAGAGTACAATCATTTTGATTGAGTAATTTTACTATAATGATACCCCCCAAGGGAAAAGAAAAAAAAAAAAATCACAAGACCAAAACAGCCTACAACTCTGGTTGAGATGATTGCATACATTAATTACAACCCCTCAGACTGAAAGCATTCAAATATAAATTTGGCAACAGGTTTCACAGCGCATCTCATTTGGAAGCTTTGACAGGCCAAGCTCTGTAGGTGAGAGATTTGTTGAAGTTTCACTTGTCTAATGTTCCTTCCAGCTGACAACAGGGCTACACGAACGAACTCTGTTTCACGCTTATTGGATGTACTTCACTTTTAAAGGAGGAAGATATTGGGAAATAAATCAGTAGGAGCATCAGCTGGCTTCCTCAGAACACTCCCACCTGCTCTCCATAATTTCCCATGGAGATGGCAGAGGTATACCACGTATGCCTGATGATACATGGCAGAGAAGGAATCAAACCCAAAAAGCCAACTTCCTTTCACTTGTCTTCTTTGCCCTGTTTAACATACACACGACCCATACACAGAACTATTCCTGCTACAATATTTTCTCTCATCTTGAAATAAGATCTCCATGAAATATTTTACTCGACGAATACACATTTCTACGGACCGTATCTCACTAGTAATATGACCTTTTTCCTAATATAACTAACAGAACATCACAAAAATTTAGTAAACCATATACATATTAAGATTTCTATACCGTTAATTTAGTGTTATTAGAATTGCTAGAAAGAATAGATGGAGTCCCACAGTTCAAATATTTCAAAATATTAATGCATACAGAAATCTCTATTGCCCTGAAGTATCACCCAATCCCAGATATTTAGCTGAACTGAGAAAAACCACGACAGACTTGCTAAAGAGAACTAAGACTATCTTCCTGGGCCATTGTCACTGCAAACCCTTCCTTCACATACCTTTGTCACAATTCTGTCACTTTTAGAAAAATATTGAAATTAATATTCAACCACTGTTTAAGTAGAAGGAAAAGGAAATATTAGTACTATTTTACAAGTGAGGCACAAAAAGTTGCAAGAAGGGATGGAGCCTCATAAAACATACTCTAAAATAAATTTGAATAAGAAGGAAAAAAACAAAGCAGCAGGAAACAGGCAAAAGGAATTCTTCAAATATGAATCTCCTACTTTTGAAGAGCTCTTCCTAGCACGTGTCATGTATCAAAACAGATTTAGTGCAACAGGGAGAAGTGTCATCAAGCTATGCTAATTAGTTCTACCTGTAGCATCCCATGGATAAATTCTGTGCTACAGACCATAAAATAAATTTTAAAAAAAAAATCACTGTTGTAGTAAACATTACTACACTGAAATGCTACACTAAATTTCACACTATACTAAACTTCAGGGGGGTTGGGGGGCTTCTCCCCAAGTGAGGAAGTCTCACTCCTTTCCTACTGCATTGTCATATAAAAATAACAGCTGAGGTAGATTTTTTTTTTTGTCCATACAGATTTCAATGCATTGCCTATCAGCACTTGATGTCACAGAATCAGCAAACTACGAAAAAAAAAAGTTGCAATGGAGTTTAACTAAAAAGAAAACTTGCTTTTTTCCAAAGTACTAGGCTACTCTAGAGGTTACACCTTTTCCCTTCCTCCACTGGTCTGCAGATTCTTCAAAGTAAAGCATATTACTGATGATACCCAATTGAGCAGGTGTGTT
>NW_010136626.1:0-26028 GCF_000699245.1 Pterocles gutturalis | reverse complement strand
GTCCCTTCCAACCCAAACCACTCTGTGAATCTGTGATATCACGTAAGGCCAGTAGTTGCCTAGCATCACTGAAGACAGCTCTGTCTGAAACAGTAGAGGAATTGCAATAGTTGCAGCATTTTCTGAGCTTCCAACTTCTATTTTAGCAGTTACTTGCCATGAGCAGAAGTGAGTATCATGCTTTGTCTTGGTTTGAGGTGGGCATCTGTTGAGCAATACGCTGGGTTTCAAGCAAGACGGTCAACATACTGGCTTAGTTCCCTTGTTTCTTGACTGCCACTGCAAAGTAATACCCCTGCCATAAAGTCGTGTCCTCCTGAGTTGTGTACAGTGAAGGCTGGTGTGGGTTTTTTTAAATATTGAAAAGAAAATCAACATTTTCTTTGCACTTAGGTTTTCATAAAATAGCATTTGAAAATAACACCATTATAGTTTTAAGATGCCTTTTGTTTTAAGTTATGCTGGCCCTGAAGTATGACCATCTTAAACAGAATGTATTGCTGCTGTTCATCTCGTAAAATGTACCAGAGTGTATTCTATCCGTTCTCTATATATTTCTAAGGAGCTTTCTTCACCCACACAATTCCTATATGCTACTCATGGAGAAAGTTGCTGGGAGATCTTAAGTTTCATCTGCAAGTCTGAACAGAGCGATAAATCCATGCTCACATCTGGATGTTATGTGGGACTGGGAAGTGAAATCTGGTAATACTAAACAATAAATACTAGAACAAATACTAGGACTTTAAAATTCTCTGATTTTGAAAACTTAGAAAACCTACAATTTTCTACATATCCCAGTTTTTAAAAATAACATTATATATCCCTGGGAGTGGAAGTCCTTCACACAGCTAGAAAAAGACATCCTCCTCGGCAGGCTGGAAGGAGGCCATCAAGTTTCCAACGCTGAGATCTCTGCGCTGAGCCTCTCCATGGGTTGCTCCTGCCCTGGCTGAGAACTGTGTCAAAGCAGGTATTCTCAGCCTCTTGTTTGACAAGAGGGAGGAAAAATCTAAGATCCATGAGCGGGGAGAGTAAATGAGCAAAGTTCTCTGCAGTGTTTATTATAATTGCAGCCAAAAAAAAAAAGGACAATAGAGTCTATCTCTGCCTACTTTAACTTTTTATCTGTGAAATCCAAAATACCAATTGACAGGAAAACGTAATGAAATATTAATTCAAAGTAACTCAAGAAGAACAAAGCATTTATATAGTTTAGAAATAGCCCCAAGCATGAAGTCTGTTTTTATAAATAAACCAGTGGTATGTTTTAAAATTTAGGTTTAAGAAAAAACAGGATGATGGGGAGTCCTGTCAAAATTTTCCATTTAAGTTGCCTCAAGTTAGGTATTTAAGAGCTGTATCTAGTGCGCTGCTTTCTGGAAGTTCTGAGCAGTGCAGCTCTCATCGAACTGGTCAAATATACAATTTCAGCAGTCGGTGCTATCCAAAACTTAATTTACTCAGGACTTGGTTTGAAGAAACACCAGAATGTAGCTTGCAGATGCTAGTTATTGAGTAGGAAAAAGAATTTATGTATCTGCTAGATAGTATTTAGAAATGAGTGGCTCTGTTTCTCATATATCTGATGAATTATTATGAAGGGACATCCAGAAACAATGGTTGCATATATGTTCCCCCTGAAACTTAAGAATATTTAAGTGTCTTTTCAAATAGACCCATGAGATGATGCCAAATAAAGCAAATACTACAACAGTTACTTTGTACAGTCATGGGTTTACCTATTTCTTCATTTTGCTTGACTTTCCATTCCCCCTGTACAGCTTCGTGGAAAATTTCCTGTATTAAATTAAATCTCAGTAGAATAAAATATTTCCTCAAAAGATAAGGGTAATTTCTTTAGTGAGTTACACTGTTTTCAGTTGAACAATTCTAACCTCAGTTAAGGCTTAGAGATGCAAAGTATATTTGAACCAGCAAGGACTGTGCTTTAAATTAGTTCTGGATAACGCTGCATTCACTAACTATTCCCATCAAGGTTCAGTTCCCTCAAGGAAAGGGTTTGCTCCAAGCCTGTAGTACAGTGCAGAGCCCAGTTAGTGATGTGTTGCTGAGCTCTGTGGTCTCAAACCGGTTTGCGCTTGCTACTGTGTAGGTACAGAGCAACTTAATGAGCATAGCTGTCTTCTGCAAAAGCTCTTGTTTCCATTTAAGCAACCCTTCTGCTCAGTTTAGCTCCAAGTTGTTCCTCACCCCTTAAGTTCAACAGATGAGGGGCAATCCAAAACTGCAAGGAAACTGTTTACACAGAGGAGGTGCAGTGATTCAACTAACGTGCTTTTACATAAGTTAATAGAACTTTGCTGAGACTTTGGTCCCCTTTTTTTTAAAAAAAAAAAAAAAAAAAAGTTTGACATACTGGATCCCTTTGGGATTTTGGTATCCAAGGCAGCAGAGTCACTGAATGCTATCTCTGTGTTGGAGGGAAAACAAATTTATCTGGAATGCATCCAAATGTCAAGAGAAACACCTTTGGTTTGCATTGATGTTTTGTTTGATAAATGATCTGCTTTATCTTCCCATTCTTCTATTAGTAGGAAATCATTATCTCATGCACATGTGTTCTTCCCCTGACATCATGCCTTAAGTAAGCTGGAGTTCATTTCACATGGCTTTGGCATTACAGAAGTGAAAGAACTCTCTTAAAACCAGCTGTTTTGCTGAGATGCACTTGAAGTCTCAGCCTCTGAAAAGAGAATGTGACTTAAACTAGTCCTGAAGACTTTAGTCTCGATTTTTCCTCTTACTCCTGTAGAAATCCTTCATATTTAAAAAGGCGTAACTGTTGGACTTGCTTCAGATCAGAGGTCAGCTTCATCCAGTGTCCTGCCTGGCAATGCCTGTATCACTTGCTTGATAAAGGTTCTTTAGAGTTATCCGTAGCATGTAGCTAAATCATGTCCTAAAGAGGGACAGATCTCTGAAGAGGGATAAGCATGTATCTGTTATCTTAAGCTGGACTTTTTATGGAGAAAATATATTTGTTTTTCAGACTGAAGGAAATAGCATATTCGTACTAGAAGTCGTGGTCTCAGTGTGACATTTAGTAAGGGACTGTCTCTTAATATTAATCAAATGTAGCGGACAGAATTTCCCGCATGATTGCAATGATACAAGCCTTGTATACTAGTGTTTTCTTTGGGTTGTTTCATAGTTTAGGTCATGTAAACTTTCTCACTTTCCTCTAAACCAATCACAAGTTGATCATACGTATTAAAGAATTTCCCAAGTCTGTCTTTTAATGTGAGCCTGCTTTGCTGGGTTCATTACGCATTTCTGAGTCTTTCAACATGAAATAGTCTTGTAATGTTCTTATAAACAGGAAGGATGTGAAATTTGTTTTTTAGTTTCCATATAGACTTTTTTGGTTTTTACTCATTGATAGTTTGTTTGGCAAAGTGGGGGTTCTTCTTTCCCTGTCACAGTAAGAAATGCATCTGTTCAAGAAATGAACATTGATGGTTCCTATCTGTAGATCCGATGTGAAGAAGCAGCATGCTCAACTAGTTGGATGGAAGATAGTTTTAGCATCATAGACCCCCAAAGCAGAGATTTTCTCACCCTATATAGGACAAGTACAAGGCTAAATCCAGGCCCTTCCTGCTTTTAGGGAAAACTGCAGTACCGTATCACACCCTTAAATAATTACGCAAAAAAGAAATACAAATGCTTGAATAGGTAAGACCTAATTTTAACATACACCAGCAAAGACAAGCTTTCCACTCAGCCTTGCCAGCTGTACACGTGCCTGGGTTGTCTGGGCACAAGGGACCTGGGTCTGCAGTAAAACTAATAAAAAATAATTCTACTTGATCATGCTGTGTTGATTCCAGAAGTGCCAAAGCCTTGATAGGTGGCCTTCATTAACATAAGAGGTTTCTGTTGGTTGGTAGAGGAATCCCCAGCTGAAGATACAAGGGCTCTTATGAATTCTTCCCCAGTTACGGGTTGTCTTTGAAAGGCTGAGAAGCTGAGAGATGGTTTACCTTTTGAAGATGGGGAGGAAAAAGTCTTTGCCTGGGGGAAAAAAAAAAAAGGGGAGGTGGGGCTGTGTTTTCTGATTGTAGCACTTAGTGCTGCTATAAATTACAGGTCAGACTAGAACATGGAAAAAAAAAGAATTAAAAAAATGGTCCAGTCATACATGGAGAAATGACTTAAACCATTGTTGCTTTTCTTATTGCTTTTCCTTAGTACATTTTAGCCTTTGTGTCAGTCTGGAAGCCCCCAGCATGTGTATGGGTAGAGGTTTAGCCCTTGGGCTCTGCCCCTGGGAATGCTGATCCAGAGTTCAGTGAGGCATCACGCCTTGCATGTGTGAAGTCAAGTTTGGAAGGCAAGCGATGTAAAGAAACTGTCCCACCAGCCATTCCCCCATCCTGCTCCTCTTTGTGAACAACCCAAGTCCCTAGCAGGGCTTCTGCTGTTTCACAGTTCTGCTAATTCTTTTGAGGTTTTTTTTTTCTACCTTTACCATTGCATTTACTAACAGCTGTTTTACCCCAATCTGGCTGCTCAAAATAGAGCCCAAACACACAAAGGATATAAACTTTCAAAAACCATCTTCCTAGCAGCAGACCCATCAGGTCTCAGGTGAGCAGATTATTGTTTTTTCTCAGTACTCTGTCATGTGAATTTACTGCATGTGATGAAGGAAAATGGGAGTTTACTCTCTACTTTCTTGAATTATACAGATGCCCAGCAAGCTGGCTCATACCTGTCCATCTCTATAAGAGAGTAAATGTAATGGCTGTTACAAGTAATAGAAAGTAAGGATGCTTTATGTGCCTTCAGTTGAAACAAAAAAAGTTATTAGAACATTATTAGAAAATACTTGTGGAGAAAAAAATTAATCCCACTTTAATGCAGAAATATGGTTGGCAGGTGGGCTGTAGAGTAGCAGTGCCCATACCAACTGGCTACGTAGGTTTTTGGGGGGAATGGGATGGCCACAAAGCCCCTAACAGTTTTCGAAGCATGTTTGGCAAGCATGCTGTCTGCATTTCAGTTGCTCTGCAGAAACTGATTTTACATAGTTTAAAAAAAAAAAAGGCTCAATAAAAAAAGCAGGGATGTATTGGTCAAACCAAAAGAAGAAAACAGCGTGACAGATTGGCTTAAGTTTAATGAGGTATTGAGAAACTCCTGTGGTGGTTATCACAGAGCTTCAAAATTGCTGAAATATAAACCCTAGACTGTTATTAATATTTCAGGGATTCTCACAGGGAACACATCTTAATTTTTTCAGTGGTGCATCAGTGAAATAGCAAAATGTATTAAACCTTCACTTTTGTCAAATCCTGCCAAAGAAAACCCCGAACACTTTGGAGAAATTGGCCTCTTAAATTTATAGCAAAAACCAGTCGCAGGAAATTGGCCTCTCTAGTGCTGTACACATTAAATGGGTTATGAATCAAAGTCACTAGTATTTCTTTTTGAAACGTGAAAAATGCTGCTATAATATTGTGCTTAGGAAAAAAAAAAAAAGTTGTAAAGATTCCTCCCTCTGGGGAAGTGGCAGTGGGAGTGAATGCTTTGCTGAGACAGGTTTTACAAATTCCCACCAGGGCAGTAATGGGTTGGAATGAACTCTTGAGGACTCCTGGGAGTTCCTCATAAAATGCCATCAATTTTTAAAATAAATATTGTGAGTACTTCTTTCCCTGCGGTGGGTGGACTTCACTTTCCTAGCCAGAGACTGCTGGAGCATCCTCAGCGGAGGTTACATCCCTGAACTTCGGTGTTTGCAGACTGGCTGTTTGCCTTCAGTCTCTTGTGCTCAGATCCCATGCGTCACAGTGAAAAACAGCCTGGGCCATGCATCCTCCAGGTTCATGGCTCTTGAGAATATCACCGAGAAAGCATGACAGTCTAAGCCTCTGTTTGTGTTAGGGTGCTAATCCTAAAGGCTCAACCCAATAAAAAAATTAAAAAAAAAAAAACCCCACCCCAAAACAACAACAAAAGAAACCAATCCTGGCCTTTTCTTTCTCCCTGAAAGCACACATTTATGCAGTCCTTCACATACCTGTCCCTTGGCCACTATCTTTGGATGGTTTTTTGGTGTGCTTTTCTGTGTGTGGATTTTTTGACTGCATAAACTATAGGGAGGGAAAGAAAAGGGTTGCAGGAACAGGGAGGCACAGTTCAGGAGATATTCAATAGTATTTCTGCTTCTATTGTGAGTAAGGTAGGGTATTTTTGAGACAGCCCATTGGCACTCAGGATGCCTGCTTGTCTTTCTGCTACAGGTATTAGCTAAGAAAGTTAATAGGAAATACTTGTTTCCTGCTCTGAAAATATTTGGCAGTTTCTGCAGCCTCTCATAGACACAAACCCCACAGTTCTTAAATTTTCTTTGTCTTTTTAGTGATAAGAACCTTTTTCCAACTCCTGTTTTTCACCATTATTGTATCCCTGCATAATTTGTCGCCAAGCCAGAAATCCAGAAGTTCCATAGCTTACCACCTTACCGGCTGGTGACCTGTGAAGGGCCTTCTGCATGCTGGGAGGGAATGGGCTGGTTTTCTCCTTCAGGTACTGCGAGTAGAGAAGCTGTGCTGCAAGGACTTGAATGGAACAGGCTTGTGGGGGCTAACTATACGGGCTAAACATTCGTGCATCCCAAAGTACCTGAGAAAATGTAGGGAGGCTTTCTCATTGCTGAAAGCTCGAAAAGGCTCCTCTTCCGCTCAAATCAACAGGCAGAAAAATCCAGCCAGATTACAGAACCAAGCATTGTTTTAGCTCACATTCTTTTTCCTTTACAGCCTGAATATTTTTCCCCCTTTCTTTCTTTAACACATTGTGTTTGCAACCCCAAGATTTACTCCCGGTTAATCTTTCTCTAACAGGGGATAGGATGAAATCCTCAGGATCCAATATTCCCCTTGAACAGCCTAGCAGAGATGCAGTTCTGTTGCTTCTGTTTATTAGGATTCGCATTTTGCAGCAGCTCCTGGGATAACACAGGAAGGCTCAGCAGAGCTAGCTGCATACCAAAAGGGCAGTTTGGATAGGATTCCTGTCCCCTAACAAGGGATGTGTTCAAAGGAGGTATCTAAATCTGAGATAATCCTCTTAGGCCCCATTTACAGACAAAAGAATCTAAGAGATGCTTCAAGGCTTTAAAGGAGCAATTCATTCTCCATATTGTGAGGGGTAGGTTCGGGGGAGATGTGCTGCTGTCGTGTTTTTCCCCACTGACTTTAAAGGGAATTTCCAGCGACTGCCTCAGAGGTAAATGTTTATACTACAGTGTGTTCATGTTGTGATAGAAATACATGCAAAAGAATATTTTTTTTTTAATCTTGGTAACTCTACGACTGCTACTGTGTTGTCTGGGATTCATAGCACTTTAAGTGAGAGTATAATGTGGTTTTCTAGCTAAAACTCATAGTTTAAGAATGCTCTGTCCTTACTGCACATACCAAACCCAGTATGAACCAGTGACTTGAGCTCCTGCTTCTTCAGTTGTCTAACAACAGTGGTAACAAATAACCTTCCAAAATCTGACCATGGCAAATGCTTACACTGAACAATAGTTTTATATGATAGATCATATGTTTGTTTTCTTTTTTGAAACAAACAAAACCAGAAGTATTTTTTAAGTAATACTTCGAATACTTAGACTACATCATTAGATGGCTTTCTTGTGTTTTAAGTTCAAACTACTTCCAAGGAATTCTCTCTTGGATTTTCTTAGCTGTTTGTTTTGAATCAGATGATAACATTTTATTTTAAAAGTAATCAAGTAAAAAGGACAAAGCGTGGCTGTCAGAATCCAGGCTGCTATGCAGAGCTTGAATGAAGTACCACGTTTTCTTCAGACTGATGCCCACTCAGCTGCGTATGGCCCTGTGATGAAATGAGAGACTATCAGCCCTCAGCTGGATTGTGTATGTTGCTTTTCCACCCTAGATCCTTATAAATCAGAAGATGGAAAACAAAAAAAGAGAGGGTTTGCTTGTAGATTTGTTTTTCTTCTGCAATTTGGAGAGGGTCTTCAGTGAGCGTAATGATGGAAAGAGTTATTAGAAATTGTGGTTTTCTTCTGTTCTTCAGTGAATGCTGCGTATGTTGCAGGCTTTATTTAACTAAAAATTGTGTATGCTTATTTGATATCATGTTTTAAAACAACTGGCTGTTGCAAGGTAGGAAATAGTATGCTGTTTCCTTACATTCTTTAAAATGGGTTTCCAGAATGAAGTGTTGGTTTGCTTTGACAGTCCCCAAGAGCCACATTTGAGATCCTCCAGGACAGAAGCCTATCAAACACCACTGCCATTCTTCCAAGTCAAAGCTTTCCTGAGTAATTAGGCAAACAGTTTTCTAAGATCTCTAATGGTTGCTGCAGGGATGGAGGAAGATCCAGGTTCTAAGAGGCTGAACATACTATGTGGCAATGTGTTTTGTTCTACTAGTTGAAGAATGGTGTAGCTCACAACCTGGAGAAACAACAAGGTAAAAATCATTCAGAGTCTCTCTGAATGCCTGAAGGCATTTTTCTCATTTGATGAGTACTTCACTAAAATTTGAGCACGTAGAAGCAGCTGATGCTAAAACACAGACCTGCAGCTATTGTGTATCTATGAAGAGATGATTTTCTGGGTGTAAACAGAGAGTGAGAATTAAATGCATGCCCAGCTCTGCGTGTTAGAGATACAGAGGTACATCAGGGGTCAGCTTTATTAGTTAAAAATCGATGTACCTGTTGTTTCCAGTAGAAGCTGATTTCACTTGCTTTTAGATTATGCTGGGTAAGGATTTGTTTTGGGGTGTTATATATGTGTGTTTAGCCCAGTGTCTTAGTGAAGTGAGCAGATGATGGTACTTGCAGGTAGATGAATATTGTTCCAGTGTACAATCATCTTCAAGCTATTTGGGTTAGCACAGAAGAGGTGCTGCAATCATCTGGTAATCAGTGGATTCAGTTACACGTAGGCAGGTCTTTGCAGCCACGTGTGGGGGTATGTGCACAATGGTTTCAGGAGAGCCTCTTCAGTGTAGCTACCTTGGTACTTAAGCTGTGGATTTATTCCTGTTATTATACTGTAGCATTAAAGTCAGACACAGCAAATGGTAATTATGCCTCCCATGCATCTCCTCCTCATGCTCTTATTTTCCACTTCATCAATATACTCCAGTAATGACATCTCAAGTAATCATTTCTTCAGCATCTTTTTCAGCAGGTCTAGGTTCAATGTCCTGCATACAAAAATTTGGTGAGAGAATCTATTGCGTTTTCATCTAAAGTGTTTCATCTGCATTATTAAATGACAGGGTGCCTGCAGACTGTAATTCACTGTAATGAACCTTCAGTTAAGTACTGTTCTTATAAGCAAACTGCTGCCTTGGTGGATTATTTTAAACAATCTCTGTTTATTCCTGCAAACAATCTCCTTGACCGTTACTTGGAGACATCCCTCACCATGTGACCTGATGCCAGGGGAAAAAAGTCCTTTTGAGAAGTCACGTTCCTCGGAGCGTGCATCTGTGGTGATCAAATAATTCACACTCTCTTCTCAGCAACAAAATCAGTGGATGTTGAATGTGCCAGACCTATCCAGCGATTTTGGGTGAATTCCTAAACATATTGAAATTCAGGGCTAAGCTTCTTCCACAAACTTTTGTAGGACCAGATTTTTATCCTTGGATGTTCTTGACAGAACGCCTTTTTTTTTTTTTTTTTTTTTTTTTTTTTTTTTTTTTTTCCAAGACCCCCTTTTTTTTTTTTTTTTTTTTTTTTTTTTTTTGGTACATGCTAACAGTGACATTTAAACACCTGATTTTAAGATTTCCTTGTTAGTTCTCAAGCCCAACCAACTCCTTTCCCCAGCCAAAAAAAGTCTGTCATAAAAGTTAATAAAATTCTTAAAGAATTACTAGAGCAACTTACTTGTTGTGAAGTAAGTTTCAGATTCTGAACCCTAGTTCGTTATCTGGGATGCTGCTGTTATTTCTGGGTTTTAAATGGAAGACAGTTAGCTTCTGTGATTCTTGACAGCGCTGAGAAATCCTGAAGTGTCTGAATGAATGATGAAGTGAGTAGGGCGGTATTGCACTGCATTCATCACTCAGCTGTAACTCAAAAGCAACATGATTATTTATTTTCCTTCTTTCCTCAAGGAAAGAAGAATATTAAGCTATTATTTATTTTTCTACTTTCCTCAAGGAAGGGAAAATACTAAATTCTTGCTTGTACCTTGGAAGCCAGTAGTGGGTGGGTGATCTTCTCTATACAGTCTTCTGATCTGACCTTCTGAGGTTCAGCTGTGTCATTTACAGGAGGCAAAATTTCTTGCTTCTCCTAAAATGTAGATACAGAAGAAGTGGGAAGAGGCTCTGTTAGCTGGGGGTTGGGATGGTGTTTATGGATAGTGTTATGATATTTTGAATTTCTAATGCACCATAATGTTCACATTTTTTCCCCGACAATAAAAAGTCTTCTGTTTTTTCCTTATTATAACTATTCTTAATTTGAAATAATTAACAAAATCAATGACTGCAACATATTCCACTGTTTTTTTCCTCCTGAAATTCACGTGAAAGAATATGCCGTTGACTAAAATGCATGCCAAGCTGCTTTTCCTTATTATAACTATTCTTAATTTGAAATAATTAACAAAATCAATGACTGCAACATATTCCACTTTTTTTTTCTCCTGAAATTCATGTGAAAGAATATACCGTGGACTAAAACGCATACCAAGCTGCAATTTTAAAGCAGTATTAAAGTCTCTTTGTGTACTTATCCTGGGTTTGATGTCAGCTTAATGGGAAGGGTAAATCAGAAACCTTCCAATTATAAAGTAACCTTTGACTGTACAGTTCAGTGAGAAATCCTGAGCCAGTTTAAGGCACAATCTTTCAGCAAAATTGATTCTTTCATTGGACTCTCTCTGAAAGAGGTTTATCTGTACTGATCAGGGAAGGTAATTTGGGATTTTTGTGACACATTGCTCTTTAAATATACATTATCTGATGATTTCTCGTATCCAACAAGAAGAGTTCTGCTGCTTTCTAATGTGAACTTGGTTGCACTGGGATCTGCTGAAGACAAAATGTCGAGTGCATTGCTAGTTGAGCTCAGCACAGCTGTATTTGGCCCAATCTGCACAAGCTGAAGATACAACTGAAGCATTTACTTGCCAAGTGACACTTCTTTCATCAAAACACATACAAATGTCTTCCTTTTAAATACTTTTCAGTTATGAATACGCAGGATGAGATAAACATTAGGTGTTCTTCTGTATTCTACAAAATACCAACAATAAAAGTGAGTGACTGGAATGGCCCTGAACTGTAAATCCAAACAACAGTAATGACCAAGGTGAAGACGTGAGTAGCCTTTACTCGTTAGCTAATCATCTCCTGAGGAGCTCTAGTCATGGGATGCCTTGGCCGGGAGTACTCCTGATGCCAGGAGTAAATAGCTTATCCTGCAGGATCTGCTGTGACAGTAGCAGGAACAATTTATGCCAGTCTGACAGCTTGCTTTATATGTCAATTAAATGTGTGGTTACTGATTTACTAACAAGGCTTGATTTCTTCCCTCTTGCCCCCAGCACCTTCACTCCATGAGCTTTGTAGATCGCTTCAGAAATCGTTATTTGCTGGCACAGCAGAGAGTCTGCAGGGACAGACATAAGATCAGGAAACTTGGATCATGCTAGTTTGGGATTTTGGCCATCCTTATGATGGCATTTGAATAGGAAATCTGGGATGAAGGAGATGCTGAAGATCTGTTTATTGCTGCTAGTGGTGCTTATAATCAAGTTGGTGAGAGGCAGGCTTCTCATCTTCTGACTTTTTGCTGTTATGGGAGATGGTTAATTTCATTGTTTTTAAATAGCTCAAATAGACTGGCTCAGGGCATTGTATTGACTGGATTTTGAAAAGTTGATTGGCACCCTCCTGAGAATAAAAGCCAGCATAAACCACACCAGTCTGTGATGTAGCCAGCTGAAACAGACTTTCAGAGACCTGTCTGTAAACCATCCTTCTGTTGGTCAAGCAAGGAAGTCACCAAAGGAGAGCACAGCTCTGTTCCTGGTGATGGAGGAGTGCTGGGGCACCAGCCATGGGACAAGGAGGAGAAAGCAGCTGGAGGAAAGGGCCTGATGCTGGTGCGAGGTGGTGTGCTTGCGCTGAAGCAGTTGGGCTGTAGTGATACCCCATCCACATAAGAGGGCAAGTGCACCAAAGCCCGTCAGGTGCTTTTTGCTGTGGCTTACTACAAAGTGCGTTTCCTGGTCTGTTCAAAACCTGCTGGCACATCTCCCTGATATCACAGAGGAGTCTCCTGGATTAAAATGTAGTCTTCTGCAGAGCGACCTGAGAAAATAGATACGGTCTTTGAGAGCTTTTGTCTCCTGGGCTGCTTTTGACCAAATGTTTCACTTAGTTCTCCAAAGTACTGAAAAAAAAGCATCCATTCATCTCTGTTTTAATGTTCTGTCTGGATACTCTGAAAGCTTTTTCTCGCATCTCTGTCTGATTGGAAAACTCCCACAGTAGAAGAAAAGTAATTTTTTCCTTTTTTTTCTTTTGTTTGAGTTTGAAGTCCTTGAGTGTATTTATGCTTGCTTAGCTGTGCTCCCAGTTTGCGCAAACGTTGCTGCCTGCAGGTGCATAGGCCACTGCTCCCTGTTTGTGGCCAGTGATTAGTGCTGTCATGAAACAGATTTCTTCATGCTGATGGAGCCGCGTGCGCGCAGAATGCTGGTTTGAAAAATTGGAGCTAACAGCACGCATGGGAAAAGACGGCGTCACACTTGACTCTGTTTTTGTGATTATGTGCTGATGCTGTTCTAAATAATGTGGATAATGAGAGTAGGAGAAAAACAATGGTAATGACTGGAAATCCGAGGCCAGTCCCCTGTGTGCTCCCCAGGGTAACACCCTTTGCGAACACTCTGAGTGTCAGTCTCATTTCTATGCTGTCCCTTCAGAGAGGCAGCCTCATAGCCCTTTGCAACAAGAAAGCGCCAGTGGTTTGTCATTGACTCTTCATCTAGCAAGTGTGCCAGCTGTGTTTGTGTATTTTCTTCAGCAAATGTTCTCGAGAGAGAACGTTGGGGCATGGGGTTTTGGTAGCTAATGGCTAGGTCATGATGTTGAGTGAGATTTAAGTTCTCAGCTCTTGCTGAGCACCCAACTGCCTCTTTTGTCCTTGCAGATATTCCCTATTGCTGAATGATCTCCTCCTTATCCTTTTCAATAGATTATCATTTTTACTGGATTTTGCTGCAGATGATAGCAATTGAGCAGGGCGGGGCATGGGAACAGAATCAGTCAGAAGTCCATCATCACACGTGGTCCCACAACAGAAAAAGGATGAATTCAGATTTTCTTGTCCTGACTTGGTCCTTGTCACTGAAGTCTTTGCTGTTGAAGGAGGGCACAATATAAAGTGAAACGGAGGCTGTCCCATGCCCGCTGTCTGCCGTGGCAGAGAAGAGACCCAGACACGTCTTGTCAGCAGTGCCTGTGGAGGGCAGGCTGCTCTCTTGCTCTGGGGACCCCATCCATGGTGTCTCAGTACCAGAGCGAAAGCCTTGCTAGCTTCACCAGTGTTGCAGGAAGGGGACAGGCTGGGTTCGATGAACCTCAGCCTCCTGGGTCCGTGTTGTCCGGTGGCACAGGCATGACAGCTGCTCATGGTGATGCCTCAACACCCATCAAGGAAGAAATTTTTCACTGTGCGGGTGGTGAGGCAGTGTCCCAGGTTGCCCAGAGAAGCTGTGGATGCCCCATCCCTGGAGGGGTTCAAGGCCAGGCTGGATGAGGCTTTGAGCAACCTGGGCTAGTGGGAGGTGTCCCTGCCCATGGCAGGGGGTGGAACTCGATGATCTTTAAGGTCCCTCCCAACCCAAACCATTCTGTGATTCTATGATCAAAAGCTGAGGCCAAACAAATCATCCAAGTATTTTTTCTCCCCTGTAGAAGCACTAATGCTACTGAGATTGCTACCCAGTGACAGCTTTGGCCACCAGATTTTTAAGTTATTGGGAAGGACAAGGAAAAGAAAACATATACAGAGTGTGTCAAAGTAAACTCAATTTCCTGAGGCCACTAATAAAAACAGCAAAGTTGATACTGCTGATTTATCTCTTAAAAACTCCAGTAACAGCTGCTGGAGAAAATGTGCTGACAAGTCGTCTTTTTTTGTCTACAATTAATTAGTGCCTAAGAACATTGTATTATTTTTGACAGTCCGCTGAAGTTCTTGAATTGATATTTCTTGCAAATAGCTTCTAAACAGAAGGCTTGTATGTATTTACAGGCAGAGTTGATGGATTTGAAATCATGATTAAATTAGATTATTTAATCAGCCAGCAGAAATTTTTTACGGAAATTGTTCATTTTTGTGTTCTGGTTTATTTGTACCTGCCTAGTTATTTTCCTGAGGAAGCATGCGTTCTTAGGGCACACAGGACCGTTCAAAACACGTTGATTTACCACTCAATAAAGCTTTTGAACTAAAAGCTAGGTTACCTTGCTAAACTGGCAAATGCACATTATGAAATTGTCTATATAATTTCATTCCAAATGAATGCATACTAAGTGTGCATAATTTTTAGTAATTTTTTAATTGGTGAGATTTACTGGATGTTTTTACCCTCTGTCTCGTGTCAGACAGTCTGTGAATGGGAACTAATGAAAGTGCAACTGAGATTCGGGTCAGCATTTTGGATTGTTTTTATTTGATAAACTAAATAACATGCATACTGCCACAGACAGAAAGTCCATTTAGCCAAGTCTCTTTTTAGTTGTGCCTAATAGCTCATGCCTAGGAAAGAATATAATAATGAGGTAAGCATATAGTAATACTTCCCCAGTGCACTGTACTGGTCTCGAGAGATTTGTAGTTTATGGACTGTATGAGCCAAATAAGCTTTTCTATATTTAATAGCCCCTGATAGATATTTTTTTTCCCCTTCCATTTATTTGCCTAAATGCCTTATGAACTTGGTAAGATTTTTAGCATCTCTTCCCAGAGCAAGTAGCTCCACTGCTGAACTGTGTGTTACATGAACAAAGCCTCCTTTTGCTGTTTTTATCCTACCACATGCTGGTCTTATTGATTTCATTTTATCTCTTTTAGAAGAAACAGTGAACAGTCATTTCCTACTGGCTTTCTGCAAGCTAATGAGGATTTTATGGATGCCTGTCATCTCTCCCTCAATCATCTCTCTAGATGCTGATGAGTCTTGGTCTGTTTAATTGTTCTTTATGTGGAATCTGCTCTGTGGCTTTGCCCTTTTGCCTTTTTCTGTACCTTTTCTGATGTTGCTACATTTGTTATCCTGTGGAGGGAACCAGCTTGTCCACTGTTAAAGATGCAGGTATACTGTGCATTTATACCGAAAACGTTTTCTCTAGTTCTCTGCTCTTCTTTAAACATACCTTAGTTTAATATTAGAGTGCTAGGAAATATTACAGTGTTTTACAGACAGAGGGGAAAAATAAGTTTGCCAAAACATATTTTGTCTTCAAAACTAACTGTTCCATTCAAGAAGTGTATAACTGTAGTCCGTGAATTGAACTATGAGTTTCTGGTCTTGGACCACTCATAATTTTTAGTTCTAAAAGTTCTAGAAAATAAACTTCTGCTGTGTTGGGTTTTTTTTTTTTAATTATTATTATTTCCTCAAATCCTGAGGAAATAAAATCCTTTGGTTTTGTTCAAAGCAGAATGAGTTAGCTTGACACCAGTAAAGATGCATATGATTTTATTACAGGGATTTGTGTCAGGATGAATGTTTTCACCTGATCTTTCTGGGAAACAAATGATGCCCTTGGAGAGAAGATGCTAGAATCATACTGCAAAAGGAATTGACAGTTTTCTTACTCCTAATTTCTTACAGGCCTATTTGCGCACATTTTTCATATAAAGGTTAATAGTATGAGAATTTACTCTAGCTCAACCCTGATGGGTCTCTATAGTCTTAATTAACAGCACAGTGTTAACATAGCTTTAGTAATTTTGCTCCTTTTAGTTTATTCTTCATACCATTAAGATTTGATACATGTCAGTCAGTATTCATAAAATGTTAGATGTAATTATTTTTAACATTTAACTATGACAAAAGTCATCATTGCCTGGATGCAGTTTAAGGGTATTATAACAGTAGACACATGAAATCTTTTTTTTGCTTTAATATTCAGTCTTACTAAAAAGAAATAGTGGCGTAATCTGATGTTCCCCTTGGCAATTACAATGTATTGCCACAATATGTTTTGTAAAGGTTCACAATAGATTCAACCATCTTGTTTTCTTAGCTTTTTGGACAATCAGTGAAGCCTTAGCAATGCCATTAGTTTTGATAGGCCTTTGGACTGACAGAGCTGTGGTCAGTGTATCATCCGTCACTAAAAGCACCGGGTCTCTTGCATGCTGAGAGGTCCAGTACTTACAGTTCTGGCTCCTTTCTGCTTTGGTTTCTTAAGGCACCCTTTGCTTAAAGTGGTGCAATCAGTGATGGTGTGATTGCCTCTACACCTAATGAAAGCAAACTGCCAGCTGTATTTTTTTTTTTAATTTATTGCTGTGGTTAAGTAGCAATAGCCACGACAAAGGTACTAGATTTAATTTTTTTGTACCATAACATTTCAATAATGGTTTTGTGCCGTTCATAGGTATCAGCTAAGCCTTAGGCAGCTAAGTCCTAGAAATAATGGTTTATTTCAGTGGAAGCATGTCATTTACATCATGTTTCTGGATTTTTGGCATTGTGCAACATTCCATCATACACAGCTAACAGCCCAGATCCCTGGTTTCTTAGGAGTACGTCCATTCCTTTAAACATTACAGTGCAAATATGAATTTGCTACAATCAGACAGTAGAAAGCATAAAATCAACACTCAATTTTGTTTGACTATAAGCAAGGTAAGATTTTCACAGAGAAGAAAATATTTTTATTAGATGAACAGAAATAGTTGGGAGAAACAGGAAAGCCTTCAGGCCCACAAGCCTTCTGTTCTCCTTTATCAGTGTAAGAACCCATTGCTCCAAAAATCTCACCCAGAAAGACATATTACAAGCTATCTTACCAACAGGCATGTATAAAATTAAAACCAATCAGTCAAAAAGGCATTTTATGTTTTCTTACAGAAAACTTTTGCAATGCATTTGCTTTCCAAGGCAAAAACTTTGTAACATCTGACCATGAATTTTTATCCCTGGGGCAAACCTGTGCTGTGCTGTATTTAACTAACACTCTATCTTTCGATGCTTGCCTTTCTTCCTATTTAGGGTGTGTGGTGCATGTTAGCCTCAGCTGGGGATTCGAGCTTTGATTGTAACTGCGGAGTGAACTGGGATCTACATTTTGTCAGCTCTGGGTCACCCTGTGTAATGAGGGCATTTAGCTGGAGGGTGAAGAGACAAGGGAAACAATGGAAAGCGACTTCCCTACCCTATTGACTCAGACCGTAAATAAATATCAAATGTTTTGTGATTGTTTCCTGAAGAACTGTGATAATAAGAACATTCAGTGTTTTATATCCTGATGAAAAGGTTTTAAGGACAAAGGCTTCCGCTACACTATATAACAGATGAAATATCTGATTTTGTTTCAGTCCTTTCCCATTGCTGGTCTTGGTAATTAGATCCCTGGGCATTGTGTAGAGAAGCTGGCCATTTTCAAAACAAGACGATGCATCTTTTTAGGCACGTTGGAAGAGCTTGCATGGCATGAGAGCTAGGTATTAATAATAACATGAGAGCTAGATATTAATTAATAGTATGACTGCTTATAGTTGTCAAGAATGACTGGCAGGCAAAGGTAAGTGAAGAAAGCCATAACCACTCACCTCTGATATCGGTAGACACCTGCTTTGAAGTACCTTGCAAGAGCATCTCGGATTTGACAGGCTTGCTCTCTAAGTAATGAACCACATTTTGTGAAGACTCTGAAATAAGGGTCTGATCAATAAGGACAGCAACATGAATCCTGGTGGTCTGAATAAATTTGGCTTATGGCATTGCCCAGAAATGTCTGAAATACAAATCACTCCCTTCTTTAAATTTGTCTTTCCTCCTCAGATTTTTCTAATTCTTGCTCTGCGCTAGCCTTGGGAGCATTAGCAGCAGGATGCTAGAGAGTACGACTGGGTCTTTAAGGCTGTTTTCCTTCATGGTGCCTATGCTGCCCCTTCCCACTCACACGCTGAATGCTGTTTCCTAACCAGAGTGGCCAGTCCTGGCTGCCTTGGGATCCTGCCCCATCATGAGGATGTTGCTTTTGCCCAAGAGCTCTAAGCTACTCAGCGGGCTGGATTTATCCTTGCTGCTCCTCTGGGTTCGGAGGGAATGAATTCAGCCCTTTTGTTGCGTGTAGAGTCATCGGCTCTTGCACAGGGTCTGCCAGTGTCTCCATAGTCATTTCAGTGGTATTTTCTTCCCCTTACATCAGTCCAAGAATCATTGGTAAGTACTAAAGAGACAGCCACGTCCTCTTGCCCACACAAAGGATGTCAATAATTAACAGTCTTGTGCATTGAAAGTGGAAAGAGAAATGAGTGGCAAGGAATGGATTAATTAACGACCCGAATGATCACTGTTGTTAGAAAGCTGTGTACTAAGGATTTATAATTTCGGCTAGCACTTTTAAGACTTTCAAAACAAAATGAGGATGATAATTGAGAGGGACTGTCACAGGGTACAATTAAAGGGATACAGAAGAATTGTGTTAAGTTTGTACACACCGAATATAAACTAGAGTTGTAATGCTGTCACAGGTCTCGGTGCGGATGCGAGTCTTTGCAGATGGAGTTCCCACTCAGTCAAGCTATTTAGGAAAAATCTGTAACAGGAGTCCAGACTTGATACTGCAGCCTGCATGTGCTACACTGCCAGGCAGAAATCACAGCCCTGACTTAGGTGTGTCTCTTTTCCATCTGTGCTGCACCAGGAGCTTTTGGCATCTGCAAATGAGATGCACCAGTGTTCTTGTTTTACTAAATCTTTCACATAAAGTGCTTAAAGGTTAGCTGCCGAAGTGAATGCTGTGGCTGCTGGGTGATGTGCTTATTCTTACATTTCCACAACAGGTATCTAATGAGGCCATTGAGGTGGAACAGTTTCAGCTGCAGTTCAGTAATGCTCCTGCAGGATACTCTATAGTGTACTCTTTCTCCAAGACAGATCACATGATGTTATTTCCTACCCGTTTCTATCTGCTATAGGTTCATTTGAACAGTTTCTTTATCTTCATTGCCACTTAAAAAAAAAAAAATCCAGTTGAGTGCTCTACACAATTTAATTGGTAGGTGCTTTCACTCCAGTTTCCAGACCATTATGAAAGTGATAACATGTTCCAGGTGACTTCATGCAGATTGTATCCATTGGCTAGGAAAAACTATTAGTCTGCTCATCTCAATGCAGATATATTAAATTCAGTATATAAAACCTGTATGTCCTGTTGCACAAGGTACCCTACTTAAGTCTAAATTTTGCCTTTTTTTTTTTTTTTTGCCAGCTGGGCAGTGTTACTCTATGGCAGGCAGTAAGTAATGCCAGGCTGTAGGAGCCCGCTGCAAATGGACTTTGATTAAATGGTATTCTTGCACATCCTATTCACAAGGGTATGTGAAGAAAAGGAGCCACCAGAGGCCTGAATCTAAGGATACAGGTTATCAGGTAACAGCCTGTTGCCTGCAAGAGGGAGGATTAGTGAAATAATTGTGAGGTTGTGCATACACATTTACTCCCTTCAGCTTCAGTTGAGAGTACAGCCTTTCTGGACCTTCCATATAGTCTTGAAAAAGCAATACCACAAAGATGTAATAAACTTACAGACTAAAGCCAAAAGAGATGTTCAACTTCCCACATCCTGAGAACAACTACCAAGTTTAACATCTGTGGGTTTGTGTGTTTTTTTTCCCCCAAGGCATGCATTTCTCATACAGCCAAGGAGGAAAATTAGGCCACTGTAAAACTTGAGAAACTGTGGGTGTAGCAGAACCAGACGAGTCAAACAAATTGCAGAGGTAAAGAATTCACCTAAGAAACCCCATCACCGTCAACTGACAGTGCCGTAGCTTAAGGCTGGGCAGATGTTTGCTTGTGAAGGATATGGTGCATATAACACGTGCTGTACTTGTGCATGGGTGATGTATGTTTTACCGTGACTCCTTAGGCTGTTGTGATCTCCACCAGATGTTGAATTGGTTGCATTTCACATGATGTCTCTGTGTTCCGCATAGCCTCTGTGCTGCGGTTGGTATTGGAAAGTTGCCTTACTGTTGGCCGTACGATGGGAAGTCTCAGCTCTCAAACAACCACAGTTTGGTGAAGACCTGGAAACATTCAAGGCCAGGTTGGACGGGGCTCTGGGCAACCTGGTCTAGTGGAAGATGTCCCTGCTCACTGCAGGGGGATGGACTAGGTGCCCTCCATGGTCCGTGCCAACTCAAACCATTCTATGACTCTATAAGTTCTCCAAGTACTTAATTTCCTCCCTTTCAAGTTCCTGAGCTAGAGCGCAAATGTGTGAATATGTCATAAGAAAGAATTATTTTTGCGTTATTTCACACCCAAGTAAAACTAGGAGGAACTAGCGAATCTTCCTCGCACACACACACCCACATCCACGCTTTTCCCTCTCTTCCCTGTGCCGCACACTCCTCCTTCGTTCTTGCGTAATGCTCTTGCACTAAGAAGAGTGGGTGGGCTGAAATAAACTGCTTGATGCTCATCTGGCCTAAAGAGCTAAATCTTTCAAGATTTCCGATGCCCACTGCTTAATCGCTCCACCGTTGTCTGTACCACAGTTGATAATCATGTGTACACATTTGTCTTTTCCTAACTGCCCATTTCTGAATGGTTACATCAAATAACCAAACCTTACCTGTTAAAGAATTGCAATAGCCTTTCTGTTGGTCTGTTTTCTTTGTATTACGAAGCCTTTCAAATTCCTTTTAAGAAACTGCTGAAGTATCGAGATTTTCTATCTTTGGTTAATGTGTTTGCTCTCAGGCAATGCGGGCTTAGAAGCTATATTAAAGTTCAGTAATACAGCAAGATAAGACTTAAAAAGTTATCAGAACTTTTCAGCACTTAATGAAAAGGGCATATTTAAGACCATCAGCACAGGGTATAACCTCAGGGTTTAAGACTTTGCTAGTACTGTTGTCTCCTTAGTGCCATCACAAGGAACTCAAGCAATTATGAAACATCAAAACTGCTGTTCTGCAGCACAGCTGCTTTTGCAGAACTTAAATAACTTATCCTCAGTGATGGATCCCCAGATCCAGGTCCTAAATACCTTCCTTCATCCCTAACAGTCCTTTACTCTCCATCTAATCCAGTGCTGGGCTGTGGTGGTCATCGTCTAGTTGTAAGGAGGTGCACAGAGCACTTCAGGTTGTGTAATCCGAGATTTTTTTCTTCTCATGATCACTCTTTGAGTAACAGGAAGAAACACCACCTCTCTGTAGCCTCCTAATAGAGAAGCTGCTGTGGCCTTCCACTGCGTGCGAGTATCCATCATACCGACGGTCACAGCAGGAACACGTTTGCCTGGCAATCTCAGGCACTTCTATAAATATAGGTATCCAGTTGCTAGAGAACAAAATCAACTCAACATGTATTTGGCTGTGAAGTCTTGCTCCAACCAAAGGAAAATATGAATAAGCAGCCTGCATGTACATAAGCAGCTTAGGAAATATTTTCACAGAAAACATGCTTTTCAATAATTGTGAGATTTCTGTGGCCTCCTAGCTCTAAAAAGCGCTAGTAGTGTTTCTGTTTTTTCCTCCTCCTCCTATTTTTCAGTCGGAAGTCTAATTTGTACGATACCTGTAACATCTCAGGGCTCACTTCATCTGCTTTATTACGCCCACTCATCATCATTCATGGGGGCTTCAGTTCTGCTGTGTAGCTTACTGCCACATGCCATGCAAATTTAAGGATACCTGATTAAATAAAAATAGGAAATGTAGTGGGCTTGCACTGAGCCCTGACAAGCGAAATAGATGTATTTCTTTCTAATAAAAAAATACACGTAGCCTGTTTAGCATCTTCAAAATGTATTGAAGGCTGTGGAACATTCTCTTGTGTTAAAAGGAAAATGTTTTTTATCAAAAGCATTAACCATTTTTGAGTGAACGTAACATATGGAAAAGCTAATGGCATCCCAGCCCTGGAAGTCGAAGCCTCTCTGGGAAACCGCAGCACAGACTCTGGCTGTTTTCTGAGGGGCTCAAATGAAGGATTTCCTGAAGTTAAAGGTTTATTTTTCCTGCTTGGTCTGAGTTTTAACTTCCCTACTGAAACTGCTACTAAAACGTGATAAAAATGCCTGTTGTGATGGTGGTTTGGGGTTTTTGAGCCTTATGAAGAGGAAAGAGGCGTAGGAGAGACTCTCTGGCATTTCTACAGCAGGTACATGAGTGATTTAGATAAATGTATATTTGTGTGTATAAAAAAGGTTGATCTGCAATCCTGAATTGAAAGACCAGTAGAGAGCAAACAGGGATTTCAGGATTACAGGCAAGGATAGAAATAAAAAGACATAGTTAGGAACTACACAGTGTCTGTGCTCCTATCGTTCAGAGCATGATCACCTTGCAAGATAATAGTCTCTTATAAACCATCCTGTCAAAATAATGTCTTTTCAGCTGTGGTCTTTCTCATTTTTATGTCTAACAAGACTATTGGGGGTTTTGTGTGTGAAAAATTTGATCACAAAGTTGAAAAAATGTAATGATTGGGTCCTGTTTGTTTCTTAGGAACCCTGTATAGCAGAACGACCGTTCACAAGAGCTGTAAGTGCATAAAAATGAATCATATTTAAAGCGTGCAAGGCTGCTATTTTCAGCTCCCATGCCTGCCATTCGAAGCGTGTTTGGTTTTCTTCCCTGCCATGCCAGCAGGGTCCTCTCTCTGCCTCAGGGGAGGGCTGGGACGTTCCAGGTATAGGCAAAAGCTTTTTGGGTTTATGCACAAAGTCATTAGGATTGGTTTTTTTTTTCTTCTTTAAACATTACAGGTTTTTAGAAATGCCAATTTATGGAAGAAGAAGTTGAAGCGCAGTGTCTGGTTTAAAGCCAGGGACAATTGCAGAAGTCTGTCTTGTCAATTCTTTTTTTTTTTTTTTTTAATGATACAACTCACTTGTCTGCCCTGCCATCCTTCCCTAATGCAAGAATCATGTCTCAGAAGACAGAGTAGCCACTGCTTTTCCTGGTTAACTGAATCAGGTATTTTCCCCCAATTGCTGTTTTGTTGCTGTTTTGTTTTTAAGTACGTTTAATTCATTAGACCTCACAGATCATGTTTAGTAGAGGTAGATCCATCTCAGACCAAGTTGAGATAATCATACAGAAATCCTGCAATGTCACCAAAACCCCCATCTTTGAAAAGGCATTTTAAAGGAGTAACTTGGCTTGTGCCGGGTGTGGTGGCCTCTCGTGGGCCTGGACAGCCTGCGAAGCACTCACTGCAGCAAATACCCTGGCAGGTCACCGGGGTTTTATGCCAGAAGTTTAAAATGACTCAAATTCGCCTGCCTGTGCTCAAATCTCTGATTTATTCTTTTCCCTCTATTATTTTCTTCCCAATCTGGAAATGGAGAACAAAGCAGTTAATTTTCATATGATTTAGTTAGAATACAGAGAGATTGCATTTTCTTGAAGGAGAAAATAGAAAAATTCCTCTATTGGAAAGAAGGTTATCCTATAGAATCTTTTTTAATAGAGATGCCTAGAAAGAGTTTAATTATAAATTTCTTTGTCTACGTCATGATGAAAATGACTCAAGGGGACATCTTCTTTGGGGCTTTTAATTTTCGCACTAATAAAATTGTCCTGTCTTCTCTCCTGTCTTTGCTACTGCACCTTCATCCTTTAAAATGCTGTCTTGACCATCCACCACTTATTTCTTGTAACGAAGAAACAAAGCTCCTTTCCTAGCTCAGGTTTCCAGCCCTGCCACTGCACTCTTTGGATCCTTTCTGCTCAGCAAGCTATTTATCTCATTTTGGAGCTACTTTTTGTGTACTATCAAGCTATTGACCTCTCTCAGAACTTTTTTTTTTTTCCATGCGTTATTAGCTATGTTTGTAACATGTGCCCAAGACCCTTGAAAAAGGGGTCTTGGATATGGTCAGCACTTGCAGAGCAGAATAACCCAAAGAGCATCCAGATGGGTACAGAGAGGAGGAATGGGCAAGCACAGTGCACAGCACTAACGGGGATGGTTTTGACATATTTTTTTGTTAAGTAGGGCTGCTTAGGTTTAGCAGTCAGCTTTGGAGAAATAAGGAAAGGGGGGCAACGGGAGGAGGTGAAAGGGAGAGGGACAAGGGGAGAGGAGGGAAGGAGCCAAAACCAGGCAGACCCGGGGGAAGCACTCTGAATTTCCACCCTCCCTGCCTGTCTGCTTTTGCAACTGCTCTTCCCGTAGCTGCCGTCTGCAGCCAGGCTTTCCTTCTTGGCTGTCCCATCTCCTATCAAGCACCTCCGCGCTTTCTCCTCCGCTCTCCGTCGTGCACAGGAGTGCTTTCCACAAAGCTTTGCAAAGCTACTAGCACTCTTCTCCCTCGGATTGCTCTCTTAAGCTTACCTTTTGCTTAGGGCTCACAAAATTCTTGCTGATTATCAGGTGTTTGGGGTGCGTGTTTGTGCACATACGTGTGTGCAGTGGGGGAACAAGGTCTCCTGTTGGCATGACATTTATAGTGTTTATCTGGGTCATCTTGTCTGCAGTTGCTTCCTGTATCTGCGTGTTGTATCTCAGCGTAACAGCTGTACTGGGAGCTCTGGGGTGCAATGTTTGTCACAGAGTCTCTCTAGGCACCAACATACTGTTGTACCTCTAAGAGCTAAAAATGAATAAATTTTTTGTCCCCAATCAAACAACTAGGAAAGATGTCCAATGCTTTCGTAGTCCCATTATATGATGCAGTCATATAGCTAGTATACAGTCAGTATATTAGCTATATATAGTCAATATAGCTAATCCCTGTGTGGTGTGGGTTGAGCTCCTTATTTATTCTCTGCAGAGGTAAATAATCCCTCATTTCCCTGTTTTTACTACATAGCTTTTTCTTTCTTTCCTTCTCCTTGTTTGCTCTCCTATTTCTCCCACTTGGTGGTTTGACCCTCTTTTCCCTCACTGCAACCTTGTGGGTTTGAGGGAAAGTTTTTCTTAGAGCAGTTGGGAAGCTTTTCTGAGACAAATCTGTTTTATCTTCATTTTAACTCTTCATCCACACCAGCCCCCTGCCTGCGGGTTCACAAGTCTCCACCACCACCTTGTTGCTCCCTCCATATCATTGATGCAACAGCGTCAGAGATACTAAGTGCTGCTCGCTTCTGTATGCACTCATTAAGGTTCTAATAGTGCTGCTCCAAGCCATCCTTCACACCTAGAGGAGGAGGAGAACTGATTTATCTGTTCATCCCTCACTAGCAAGGTCTTTCAAATGTGTGTATATTGGGTTTTAAAGGCTTTATATGAGAAAGCCTCTGTGTTTTTCCTATCTATGAAAATCTCTTTCAAATGTCTTTGTGCTGAAAGAACCTGTATTATATGAAATGTTGCTATTAAGTCACACTTTTTGCATTTGAAACTTTATTCTATAAATCCATCTTCTCTGTGTGCGTTATCTTACAAAGATTAAGTAAGCGAGTCCTCCCTGCTTTTGGCAAGAAGCAAGGAAAATCAGTGATTACTCCCAAATTCCCCCAGTGCAGGGGGTCCCCTAATTTCGTCCCCACTGAATGGTGGCATCATCCATGCCTGCAGAGCTCTGCAGTCTTCACAGTGGTGGTTGTGCTCCTGAGCATCCCATGTTCCATAGGGTCCTGTAGTTTTCTTCTGCAATTGCAGTGCAAGAATTGGAGCCTTTTTTTGTAACTGTACAGTAGTATGCAATATTAGAGAGTCAGTTATCTTGCTCACAGAATACTCTCATTAAGTCTTTTTCAGGAACATGAATAGCATAAAAGACTAGACGTCAGTCTCCCCCTGCAACGCTGCAGGCTCGGGGGAG
>NW_010136625.1:0-3937 GCF_000699245.1 Pterocles gutturalis | reverse complement strand
AAATGTGTTTTTTATTATGTACTGTTAGTATTGTTGGGAGTTTTATGAAACCCATGGCCTGTAAAACCATGTATACAGACAAGTCCTGTGTGCGGAAGACTATTCAGAAAGGAGATCCTTTACACTCTTGTACTTTAAGTTGTGGAGGTGAAGCTCCTTCTGAGCCAGAGCTGTCTGACAAAACTGTCTTTGGACCAAGTTCAATAGTGATAGGCAGTGTCAAGCAACTTGCAATTGACCTTTCTGTTCCTCAGTTTTCCTGGTATGTAAACATACTTGTATAAATATAATCTGGCAAATGCTTCTGCTTTTGAGTTAAGAAAAGCATTAATAGTGATTCAGCATCCAGAAAAAGGGTGGTTTGATTTCAGAGCTAGTACAAAACAGAGGACCTGGTCTCTTGTGGACCATCATATCTGCAAAAAAAGGAATAAAGAAAGATCAAGGACTCACATTTGATCCGGTTTCATTTTTATGTGAATTCAGCAAGCTTATACTTGTATAAAACCTTAGACCATCATTTTTACTTGACAGCAGCTAATTGCTCACATTTTTGTCAACTTTCTGACCTTTAAATGGTGCCACTTTTGACAGCACTTTAAAATGGTGATTGCTTTTAGAGGAAGCAAGAAGAAACAAGGCATGCATTTCCACTTTAATTAGCGTTTGTAGTGCATTAATGACAATCATGTTGTCAGAAAATTTTACACACTTGCAAGGCTGTCATAATGGGCAGTTGTTATTCCTTCTCACTTTTTTATTTTCCTATCCATAAAAGTGAAGAGTGCTCCCAAGGGTCGTGTGGCTTGGGGCACAGTGCAGAGATGTGTTGTCAATAGAATGCTGCTAGTGACACAAGGGGAAAATCGCTGTATAACAGTCTGCCAGACTGGGTGTAGAGAGAAACCAACGGGGAAGGAAGGCTGTGTGACAATTGTGATACTTCTCTAAATCACAAGGTGTGTCTGAGCATCTTGACTGGGTGTAGAGAGAAACCAACGGGGAAAGAAGGCTCTGTGACAATTGTGATACTTCTCTAAATCGCAAGGTGTGTCTGAGCATCTCCTACTCTGCATGGGTAATGCCTGACAAACCTGAAGGCAGGAGAGAGCCACATTTCAGGTTTCTGTACTAGATTATGTCTGAAAGACATGAGTGCACACAGTAGGGCTGACTCTGACCCGTGCCGTAGGTCTGGCCTTACCACAGAGTGACAGTTCGTGGAGTTGAGAGGTGGGTCTTCTTGCATCCTGCCCCATCCAAAACAAGGAAGCAGGTTGGAGCTGATGATTGCTGGCAGAACCATTTGCTTTTGCTGTTCCACAGACCTCTTCAAATGATGGGCCTCTGTTTCTGATGTGTGACTGCATGGGTACTTGTCACGTCTTGGAGGGAAAAGCTGTGGGGGAAAATGATGGTGAGGATGTAGCTGTCACCAGAATGATTCACTGAGCTCGTAGTTATCTTGTGGTTTGGTGTTGTCACTGGCAAAAGAGAGCCTCTGGGAACTGGTTGGGAAGCATGTTAATCACTTGGTTTCCCATTACTTAGTGTAATGCAGATAAACGTAAAAAGATATACACCCACCTTTCGTGCCTGTCTTTTCTGGTTTATGGATTGAAGCCAGAGCACCTAGTAAACTGTTCTTATGGGTTTGTCTCTACTGTATTTGTACAGAGGACTGTGCAAGTCTTCAAAGACCAGGTGTCACTTCTTTGAGGAAGCTTTTTTTAAAGTTAAAATCACTGAGGAAAAATGAAATACACAAAGTGTAAATGCATATTTCAAGATATCATAAGCTTGACTTTAAGACTCTTACTAGCAGGTTATTGAAAAAACAGAATATAATAAATAAGTGTCGGCTGTGGTTTTGTTTGGAATTTTTTTTCAGCAAAGATTCCTTTCTGATCCCCTTTAGTTTGTCCTGTGTCTGTCTTACACTCTCTTTTAATATTTAGTTGTTGTTGTCATCTTATGTGAAACAGACTTGTGATTCCTGGGAGAACTATTTACTGTCCTTATCCTGTATACATGTTTGTTTCAAAAGCTGTTATTAGCTGGACTCTTTACTGTCAAAGTAGGTGAATCAAGTCCCTGAGAAGTCCCTGAGCTCTGGTATTATATTCATAAAATGTTTGTACTGGATGGGTAACTTTGAATTGATGAGTGCATAACTTCTGCACTGCTCAAAGAAAGGTTTATTTTCTTAAAATTTCATCCACTATCAGTTTTCCCTGATTTAAGCATGCAAATACTAGTATTTGTATACTTTTGAATGGTCACTCTATAGTGATAAACCCAACAGTACAGAGAAAGTAGTAAAATTATACAGCTCATGTCACAAGCATTCAGCCTTCATAACAGCAAAACCAGACCCTTCTAGGAGAGAGGGTTTGGATGCTGCTGCTTTAGGCATGCTTTTGGTACAAGTAATGTGGATTCTTCTGGGTAAGTTCTGAGTTTCTCTCATCTGTCTTTTATAGAAAGCAAAAGGTCTGACCCTTAAATTAGAGACAAGTGTGCCCTTTCCACTATTCAGAGACATGTAAAAGAATGAAATGTGCCATATTTGATCTTGGGTTTTGTTGTTTAAACAGCTAAAGTATTTTTAACATGAAGATATAATTACATAAATTAAAGACCCCAGATAAAAAAATGTGTCAGGATTTCATTGGTTTGTTATAAACCCTGAAAATAAGTTCTTTAGTTACAAACCATGAATATTTTTAGAGTGGTGTACATACTCATAATACCTCTCCTAGTAACACAATAAGTGTAACTGAACCATGAAACTTTAAGAAATTTTCTTTTGCATCCTGTTCTGCACCTTCTGATAAAACTCCCTGAGAAGAATCCTGCGGCTGGATGGCTTATTCTGTAACCTTATTGGCTAAGATTTCACAAAGGCACTACTTCCTAACCCTTGGCTCTGTACATTAGAATTAGGCCTGCAAGGGGGGCACACAGGATGTAACCTTGAAGATACAACACTGAAATTTTGTTTGTTAATGTGTTCCAAGAGGCTAATCTAAGTACTTGTACAACCTGAATAGGATGAGTCAGTTGTTTCATTTTGGTGAACATATAGGGAAAAATACATTGCCTCCCACCCTGCCCACAGCTCTGCAGGGGTTTACTGCTTATTTTCCTTTGCTAGCTATGCACATGGCCTTTAAAGTGAAGGAAAAGAATGAGAACATGCATTACAAAAAACAGCCCGATTATACATTTTTAGACGTGTTTAAATTATGTATAAACTTATTTTTTAAAATGTGATGAAAGCTGCACACAAGTAGCAATTCTCACTGTTCATGCAGAATTCTGTATGAGGCTGTTAACAATATCACATGTTTGTAGACAAATATTATTTCTGTTTTGCATGGAAGACAAAAGAAATACTGAGGATACTGAGCTGATTGTGATGTATTTTTCAGGAAAAGTATATTGACCTGTTGGCATTGCCATAGTCTGCTCTGGTGAAAGTGCGACCTTGTTCTGGAGCTCTGAGCTGTTTATGTGAGGCTCGATTTCCCTTTTGTGAGTGTGGACAGCAGTTCTTTTTTGCCTAAAAGCATCATACTCGCCTTGAATTATAGAGAAAATGGCTTGCTTTAAAAATGATGATGCCCAGAATTATGCCTGAAGACTCTAGAACAGGAAAACATTTAGCTGCCTCTCACAGTGTGGTTTATTGAGGTTAGACACATGTTTAAATACTCCATCATTTTTTTTAGGCCTGCAAGTGTTTTTTTTTAATTTGTTTGGGGTGTTGGGGTTTTTTTTAGGTAGGTTTCAGAAACTTTATTCCCAGTTAAAGAAGGCAGTAATAGTGCACACCATGACAAAACTGGACTTCAACTCTGTTTTTGAGATGCTTTCACCAGTTCCAGTCTCTCTCTGAATGGGGCTGGAATCCTGCAGTGCAGATGTTTGCCCA
>NW_010136624.1:0-3082 GCF_000699245.1 Pterocles gutturalis | reverse complement strand
GGCCCGTGGCACGGCTTCGCCTTCGCACTCCAGGATGCAGATCTGCGCGGGAGACATGGGGATGGGTGGTGGGTGGGTTTGGGTTTCCTCGGGGCTGTGGGTTAGTGTACCCCAAAAGTATCCCCCCACTTCCAGCCCATCTGACCATGCAACGCGTTGGAAGACGCCCATGGAAAGGTCCTGGCAGCTCATGAGCCCTTGCCTGGCCTCTTTTGGTGAGGTGGTTTTGGTGGTGGAGATGCTGAGGAGCTGCTCAGCATCCTTCTCCCAACGCTCCCTAGAGAGCCTCTGCTCCGCCCTGGACATGCTCCATGCTTCCCTGTTGGCGTCCATCCCACCACCCCATGCTGCTGGGTCCTTCAGCTGGGCATGAGCCCCAAAAAATCACCGAGTCACAGGATGGCAGAGGTGGGAAGGGACCTCTGGCACGTGCCCGTGGCACATCCTGGTGCCAGGGGTTGTTTCTTCCCAGGGGCAGGACTTTACTCTTCTCCTTGTTGAACTTCCTGAGGTTCCTCCCAGCCCATTTCTCCAGTTGCTCTGGATGGCAGCACAACCCTGTGGTCCACCATCCACGTGTCACAACTCTGCTAAGTGCTGAGGGTGCATCTGTCACATCATCCAGGTCGTTAATGAGGATGTCAAGGTCCTCCAGGTGTCAGTCCACCCCACCACCTATTTATCCACCCTGTGCTTCAGCAGCTTGTCTACAAGGGTGCCATGGGAGACAACGTCAAAGCACGATGAAAGACAAGACAAGCTGGTTGTCTCACTGCAGAAAGCTTGGCCAAGCACCATTCCCCCTTCATTAATCCACGCTGGCTGTTCCTGATGACTTTCTTGTCCTTCATACATTTGGAAATGCTCTGCAAGATGATGTGCTCCACCACATCCCCAAGGACTGAGGTGAAGCCAACCAGCCCAGAGCTTCCCAGATCCTCCATGTGACATCTGATGTGACATCTGCCTCCTCCCAGCACCCAAGGTCCTACCAATCGCCACATCCCTTCAAAGGCCATCAAGAGCAGCTTCATCAAGAGGTGCCATCAGGCTTCCTCAGCGCCCGTGGGTGCATCCGACCATGTTTGTGTCTCATCCCTTTCCAAGAGGCCCCATCCACCAAGGCAGGACACAGACCTGGCACCAGTGTAGGGTGATAGCCCCAAGCGGGCTGGTACCACCAAAACCAGCACCCAAGGGAAACCATCCAGGAGAACATTGTAGAAGAACCAAACTAAATAAAAGCCCAAGGAAACCAGGGATGGATGGCCCAGAGGGGGAGGGTTGTCTTCCCTCGCCTCGGAGTGTCTCCACCTCAGCGTTATCTTCATGGCGGGCTCTTCTAAATGCTTAACACCAACTGGGGGACCCCATGTTGAAGCACGTTGATGTGTCTCATTGCTCCAGGCCATCTGCAAGACCAAAACCCTTGCAAAGACCCTCTCCACCAGGGTTTCATCAACTTCACCAGGTGAGAGGTGCTACAAGTCCCAACATGGCTCCTCAGGGCTGCAGCTCGAGAACGTGGCTCTGCAGCAGTTGGCTATTTCCATCCCCAAGGGCATCCAAGCTCTTCAGACAAAAAGAAAAAAGAAAAATACTTGTCCCAAAGTGAGGTTGTGAGGAGGGTCTTGTATGCTGGGACACCTCCAAGGGTCCTTGCGGAGACACAGGGTACATCCTGCACCAAGCCAAGGTCCTGTCCTGAGATCTCCAAGGCTTTGGCAGGGTCTATGGCTGATGGAGAGTGTCCTGACAGCTGGAGATGAAAGGTGGTGGATCACATGCAGGTAACAGCTCTGGTGAGCACCAGCTAATGGGCTTCAGGAAGGATCACCCCAGGCGTCAGGCCGAAGACCACCAATGGTCCCGTCACTCATCCACAACAGCCCCATGAACATCCCAGGGTGCTCAGCCGTCCTGCTGTGGTCTGAATTCCCATGGACATGGCTTTTGCTCGTGGTGTTTTTGGAGTCCTCGGCAAACACCAGCCAATACTCCTCCCAACCACCTGGGAGGCTCCTTCCGGTCTTCAGTTGGCTTTAACAGTGCCACCATGGGCTTGCACCATCCCTAGGTGACTCTGGGGACCAGGACACAGGTGATTCATCCACATCTTGAAGCCCAGCTCCATCAGCTGGTCCCTGTCCTGCCCTGGCAGCTGCAATGCTGGTGCTGGTGTACCTTCAGGAGGATCTCCTCCTCCTACCTCTGAAGGATGGATCAGATGGGACTTCCTTGGCCATTGCTTTGGAAATGATGGAGAGTTGTATCAAATCCCACCACGATTCTTCTTCTTCCAGCCAAAACTGAGCCTCGAAAGACCCCAGGTTCCTCTGCTCCAGGTTCAAACCACTCTTCCCTTGAGATACAACCTTGCACGGGACCCACCAGCCACCAACCATCCCATCTCCTCTCCATCTTGCTGGCCAGGGAAGACAGAGCAAAATCCAGCTCCGGAAGGAAGACCGAGCATGCAGGGTGGGTTCCTGCAGAGGTGCTGGTGCCTTCAGACTGGAACCCAACATTCTGGGGCAAAACGAGGACGATTGCACCCCCAAACTTGGTGGCAGTGACGTGTGGGTGCAGGAGGCTTTGCCAGCGAGGGGGTGGCACAGGGGTGGCTCCAGCATCTCTGCAGAGCCCTGGAAGTCACCGGTCCCACCTGGTTTTGGGGGGACATTTCCCATCCCTGGGGGCTTCCCAAGCTGCCAGTTCCTTTCGGGTGGACGTCTCAACCCGCTGTGATTAATCATCACTAATAACTAGGTGAGTGGGTGGGCAGGAGGTGAAGGATAATCCCCCAGAGGTTGGGGGGTGGGGGATGGGAGGGTACGAAATACTGCTGGCCAGTGCCTGGTCACAGCTCAGCGGAGGGGGAAAATAAGGATTAGAGGCTGAAAAAAACCCAAACCCGCTGTTTTATGGCTCTTTCCATCCAGCGTTGGAGGCAAATCAAGAGGGCGAGGGGGGCTGCGGGGTGCCCAGTGCCCAGTCCCCCCCAAATCCCACGGCTCATGGCCATCTGTAAAGCTGGTCCCACGCCCATGGGGCTCAGAGGGGGATTTTGGTGCCTCTTTGG